>NW_006400133.1:1736611-1755218 GCF_000299155.1 Elephantulus edwardii | reverse complement strand
AGGAGGTAAAATTATCCCTCTATGCTGATGACATGATAGTATACTTAGAAAACCCTAAAGACTCAGCAAGAAAACTATTGGACGTAGTTGACTAATTCACCAAAGTAGCAGGATACAAGATCAACATACAAAAATCAGTTGGCTTTCTCTACCATTACAAAAAGAATACAGAGCCAGAACTAAGAGAAACAATACCTTTCACAATAGCTAATCACAAGATTAAATACTTGGGAATAAATTTAACCAGAAGTGGTTGGATATTTTGTGTTTCCATAATCTTGCAATTGTGAATAATGCTGCTATGAAAATTGATGTACAAATCTCCATTTGTGTCTCTATTTTCCTTCAGGTATATTCCAAGCAGTGGAATAGCTAGATAATATAAGATTTCTGTGTTCAGATTTTAAGGAAATGCCAAACTGTCTTCCAGAAAGGCTGTGCCATTTTACAATCCCACTAACAGTGTATGGGAGTTTCATCTCGCCACATCCTCTCCAACATTTATTACTTTCTGTTTTGTTAAATTTTGCCACTGCTACTGGGATGAGATGATATCTTATTGTGCCTTTGATTTGCATCTCTCTTATTGCCAGGATTTTGAGCATTTCTTCATGTGTCTGTTGGACATATAAATGTCTTCATATGGGAAAAAACTTTCCCATTTTGTAATTGAGTTCTTAGTTTTTTCCTTCTGGTATAGCAGTATTCTGTAATGTTTTTCTTATGAGACCCTTGTCTGAGATAGTATTGCCAAATTTGTTTTCCCAGTTAATAGCAACCCTGGATATGCTCACCAGGTTGTGCGAATAAATCTGGAGGACAACTACCTGGTCAACGGACTGGAAGAGATTCATATTTATTTCTATCTCAAAAAAGGTAAGCTGACAGATTGTGGAAATTATTGAACAATATCAATAATGTTACACACAACCAAATTTATATTGAAGATTATCCAAAAGTGACTGGATCAGTATATTAATATAAAATTACCAGAAATATAAGCTGTATTAAGAAGAAGCCATGGCACTAGAGACATATTGCTAAAGTTAAATGAATCTTGATTGAAAGAGTAATGCCTATCTGTGCTTCATTTACTATGCAAAGGTATTTGACTGTGTAAATGACAACAAATTGTGGCTAACCTTGAGAATAATGGGAGTTTCAGCATACTAAATTGTGCTTATGTGAAACCTATGCTTGGACCAAGAGGCTGTCGTCAGAACAGAGCAAGGAAAGGAAACACCGCGTGGTTCAAAATTAGGAAAGAAGTGTGTCAGGAATGTGTCTTGTCTTCATACCTTTTCAATCTATATGTGGAATAGAGTGTTCAAGAGGCTGGACTTCATGAGAAGGAACATGGCATCAGTACTGGAGGAAGACAACCTGTGCTGTGCAGATTATACAATCTGGTTTGCTGTAATTTAGGAGGACGTAAAAATCTTGCTGCAAAAGGTCAAGGACTGTAGTCTTCAATGTGGATTGAAGCTAAGCATCAAGAAGAAAAGGTTCTCATCACTGGGCCAATTGGCAGCACTAGGATGGATGGAGAAGTGATTGAGTTTGTTAACAATTTCAGATTGCTTGGCTCCACAATCAACACTCTCAGAGCCAACAGCCAGGAAATCAAAAGACAAATTGCATTGAGAAAGTCCTCTGCCAGGGAACTTTCTAGAGTGCTGAGGAGCAATGATGTTAGCCTGGAGACTAAGGTGTTAAGGTGCGTCTGATCCAGGCCTTGGTCTTCGTAATTACCATACTATGCATCAGAGAGCTAGCTAATGACTAAGGATGGCAGAAGAAGACTAGATGCCTTTGAACTGTGGTGCTGGAGAAAAGTACCAAACATACCATGGAGCTAGGAGAACAAATAGATAAGTCTTGGAAAGGCTGAAACCAAGTTTGTCCTTGGAGGAGATTTTTCAACTCCTTCTCCCATACTTTGGGCACATGGCCAAGAGGGATGCATCATTGGAGAAGGACAACATGCTTGGAGGAATGGAGGGACAGCACAGGGACGGAAGTTCCTGGATGAGATAAATTGACACAATAATTTGGGCAATGGGATTAGGCATGTTGGAGTTGGTAAGACTGGCTCAAGTTGAGGCAAGGTGCAGAGCCGTTGTACATAGAGTTGCTATGAGTTGCAAAAATGGCACACAACAACAGTAATCAATTATTTTTAATGAATTTGGTTACCTGCTTAATTTCTGATTGCAAAAATTTTGTAGAAGTACTCAGTTTCTCCATGTTTGGCTTTAGGATCTGGTATATATGTTTGAATAATCGTTACATTAACTGGTTTTCCTTTTATGCTTATAGATTGTAGTATCCTATCACTCATACCATTGTACTTCAAGATAGATCTTGGAATGCTCTTTTTTACAATGAATGCAACACCATTCCTCTTCAATTTTCATTCCCTTCATAGTAGTCAAGTTGTTACCTAATCAAAATGGTAATATCAATTTCAGTCCTTCTCAATTCATTAATATATAGTATTTTGATGTTTATACTTAATTTTTTTTATCTTCTAATTTTCCTGGATTTTGACTTGTCACAGCAGCATACAAAGTTCCTTCACTAAGTGAATGCTGCTCTCTGTCGGAGTCACTATTAGAGACCATACTTTGAGGAGGTTGTTCTTCATCAGTCATATTTTGAGTGCCTTTAAACCTGAGGAGCTCATCTTCTGACGCTATATATAAGAATACTTTTATCAATTCATACAATTCTCCAAAGGCTGATATTTCATAAGTGCATCATAAGTCCTGTTTCTTAGTCTGATCAAAAGGAGATAGAAAGAATATACAGAGAACATGTACAGAGAAAGAATTAATCACACATTACCATTTCAGAATGTGACATATGATAAAAAAAAAATGATACTGAAGGAAGAAGTCCAAGCTACACTGATGCATTTCAAAAATAAGACCCCAGAAATTTCCCCAGGAATTGGTGTAATGCTGAGAAAGTGTTTATGAACATGTTTGCTAGTTTAAATACTAAAGTATGCCTCATTCAAGTCATGGTGTTTTCAAATGCTTTGTATATATCGGGGTGTTGGACAGTGAATAAGGAAGACAGAAGAGAATCGTTATTTTTATACTATGATATTGACAAAGACTATTAAATAATCTATAAACTACCAAAAAGCTCAAAAAAAATCTGTCTTGGAGTAAGTGGAACAAGAGTATTCCTTATAGACAAAGATGGTGAAACTTCATCTCACAAGCATTTTTGTGGAGCTCTGGTGGACTAGTAAAAAGAAAATGTGCTGTAATCCGTAAGATACGTGGTTCAAGGCCTCTAGCTGCTCCATGGAAGAAGGATGGGTAGTCTCCTCCTATGCAGTTAACTGCCTCTGAAAACCCACTAGAGGGTCAGCTATTGGTCTGTTCTGACTCTGCACTACATAACAAAAACAACAATGATTATTTCTTGGAAAAAGACCTTATGCTAGAAAGTTATGGACTTAGTGAAAGAGAGGAAGATGGATTGACCCAGTGAGTACATTAATAGACTTGAAGATGTCAGGTAGAGTGAGGATGAAGAGGATTGAGCAAGGTTCAGATTTCTCTTATATGTGATAGTTATGAGTCACAGTCAATTTGATGGGACTTAGCAACAGAAGCTCCACAACAAATCTTTTTCCCCTTCTCAGTTCTGGAAGAATTATTTACCTTCTTGTAACATTCAGGGGCTCAGCATTCCTTGCAGATCCCCATATATGTTGCCACCAGTCTTCTGATTCTAGGAAATTCTCAACACGGAAATCCCAGATTTAAAAAAAAAATCACTCTAGGTTCTTTTTTATTGCTAGTGTCATGTTCTCTCTCTCTCTCTCTCTCTCTCTCTCTCTCTCTCTCTCTCTCCCGCCCCACATGCTTCTCTCTATATGATCTCTTGTAAGATAAAAGATGATACAAGTTATATATGACAGGGAAATTTCCTTTACATGGATCAAAGCTGTGATCTGAGCAAAGGTATTATTGTTGTTGTGTGTCATCAAATCATATCTTACCCATAGTTGACCTTCCAGGGGGTTTTCAGAAGCAGAAAAATGGGAAGAGGAAAAAAATCTCTTCTCGTGGGAAGAGATTGCCCATCTCCCACGGGGCAGCTGGTGGATTCTAACCATGCATCTTTGGGATTGCAGTGCAGTTTCTTACCACTAGGCCACCAGACCTCAAAGTAAAGCTAGTCAAGCATGGGTGTGCATAGGAGACAATGCTAAACAGTTTAACAACATACATTATATATTTAACTATAATTCCTTTAAAATTGATTGATAACCAATTATATCATTATTTAACAACCACATTACATAGCTTCATCACTACCAAACTACTGAGAATAATGGCCCAGACAAGCTGGCATCAATTTTTCTGAGACATGATTCAACCCATGAGAGTAGCATTAGGACAGTTGTTGGTATATATTTAAGAAAGTATGAAGTGATTATATTTAAAGTAAGGCCTTTACAAAGACAGAGGAGGAAGAAAAGACCAAGAAGGATGTCAAAAGTGACAGTGAATATTGTACTAGACTTCTGAGAAGCGAAAGCAAAAAGAAGAAATCAGGAAGTTAAGAAGCTGATCTGAAGATTTCAAAAGACAGCGGGGGGAGGGGCGGGAGTATTATAATGAAATGTGTAGCGAGCTGGGGTCAGAAAACCAAAAAGCCCAAAATAGCTCAGCATTTCTTAAGTCGAAGGAACTGAATAACAAATTCAAGCTTCAAGTTGCAATATTTAAGGATGATATGGGAAGAATATTAAATGACCCACTGAGCATTCAAAGAATATAGAAGGAGTACACAGAGTCATTATACCAAAAATAATTGGCTGAGATAGAAGAATTTCATGAAAGAACATGATCAAAAGTTGATAGTGATAAAAGAGGAAATTGAAGCTCCTCTGGAGAAATCTGCCAAAAACAAGGGCCTAAAAATTGATGGAATATCAATTATCATATTTCAGTAAACAGATGCTACCCTGGACATGCTCACCAGGTTGTGCCAAGAAATCTGGAAGACTATTAACTAGCCGATGGACTAGAACAGATCCATATTTGTTCCCATTCCAAACAGATGTGATCTGATAGAATGTAGAAATTATTGAAAAATATCACTGATATCACAAACAAGCAAAATCTTGCTGAAGATTACCCCCAAATAATTGAAACAGTACTTCAACAAAGAACTAAAAAAAATACAAGTTGACTTAAAAGTTGGTGCTAGGATTATAATTTCCAATATCAGATGGATCATGGGTGAAAACAGAGAGTACTAGAGGAATGTGTATCTGTGTTTCATTGACTTTTAAAGGAATTTGTGTGGATCCCAACACGTTGTGGCCAACCTTGAGAGGAGTGGGAAGCCCAGAACACTTGCTCACTGTGCTCATGTGACACCTATTCTTGAATTGGGAAGCAGCTGTCAAAACAGAGCAAGTATATACTGCATGTTTCAAAAACAAGAAAGAGGTGCATCGAGGATGTGTCTTTTTTTCTATAACAGAGCAGGAAGACACTACATGGTTCAAAATCAAGAAGGGGATCTGTCAGTGATGTATTTTGTCTCCATACCTTCTCAATATCTATGCAGAACAGATCATCTGAGACGCTGGGCTGTACGAGGGGGAATATGGCATCATAATTGGTGTTAAGAATCATCAACAACCTGCATTATGCAGATGACACAACCCTGCTTGCTGAAAATGAGGAGTACCTGAAATGCTTGCTGCAGAGGGTCAAGGACTGCAGCCTTCATTATGGATTGAAGCTCAACATCAAGAAAGCAAAGATTCTCGCCACTGGTCCAACTGGAAGCATCAGTATGGATGGTGAAGAGATTGAGATAATTAACAGTTTTAGTTTCCTCTGTTCCACAGTCAACACTCTTGGTAATAGCAGCCAGGAAAGCAAGAGTCGAATTGCATTGGGAAAGTCAGCTATGAGGGAACTCTCAAGAGTACTGAAGAGCAACGATATCAGGCTGGAGACTAGGTGCGCCTGATCCAGGCTATGGTCTTCGCAATTACTTGCTATGCATCGGAGAGCCGGACAATGACTAGGGATGATAGAAAGAGAATTGATGTCTTTGAGCTGGAGAAGAGTGTTGAATATACCACAGACTGCTAGGAGAATAAACCGATTTGTCCTGGAGAGGTTGAAGCTGGAATGCTCCTTGGAGTAAGGATTCTGAAGCTTCGTCTGACATACTTTGGGCATGTTGCAAAGAGGGACTGCTCCTTGGAGAGGGACATCATGTTTGGGAGAGGAGAGGGACGGTACAGGAGAGGAAGACCCTCAATGAAATGGATCGATTCTGTGATTGAGGTGGTGGGAATGAGTGTGTTTGAGATGGCTAGGTTGGCACAGGGTAGAATGGTGTTTAGGACATAGGGTCGCTATGAGTAGCAAGCAACTCGATGGCACATAACAACAACAACAACAACAACAACAACAATATTTACTATCTGGGGCTATCACGTACTTTGTTTCTTTGCTTTTAGATTTGTTCACTTTGTTATTTGTTAAATTTCCTCAGTATAGTATAAGCCCATAACTTTTTTAAAGACAAATAAACAGTCACTATACTCATGGCCCTCACCTGATAGACTGCTGAGGAATCAGATAAACGACATCTGTGGGAAGAATCATTGGACCAATTCAATATTGGCAGCCAAAACTGATCAATAATGAAATATTTAAGGAAGTAGCATACAAACAAGAGACAATGGGAATGAAGAAAGAAGTTCAAGCTGTGCTGAAGTTATTGGCAAAAAAAAAAGTCACAAGAATTGATGGAACACCAATTGATATGATTTAATTAACAGATGTCATCCTGGGTATACTCACCAGTCTATGCCAGGAAATTTGAAGGACAGTTGCCTGGCCAACTTAATGGCAGAGGTTCATATTTGTTTTCATGCCCAGAAAAGGTAAAATTTAACAGATAAGGAAATTATCAAAGAGTTCCATTAATATTATGTGCAAGCAAAATATTGTTCATGATCATCCAAAAACAGTGCTTTAACAGAGGGAAGCCAGAAATTCTGGCTATGTTTAGAAGAGGCCATGGAACCAGAGATATCACTGCTTACACATAGATTTAAGTAGACAACAATTGGTCAGATAGATGTTAGCAGAAACAAAAGAATATTAGAAGAATGTCTATTTGTTTTGTTGATTAAACAAAGGCATTTGATTGTGAATAGTGATAAACTGCAACTAATATTAGCAGATTTGTGAATTCTAGGACATTTAATTATGCTTACCCAAAATCTGTAACTAGACTTAGAAGTTACTCTCTGAACAGAACCAGGGAACATTTAATGGTTTAAAACAAAAGAAGGAGTGTATCAGTGTTGTATCCCTTCTATGTACCTATTCCATCAGGGAGAAAGACTCATTAACCCTCTGTATTATGCAGACACACAGCCTTACTTGATGAAAGTGAGGACTTGAAACTCTTGCTACAGAAGATCAAAGATTAAAGCCTTCAAAATGTATTACATCTCAACATCAAGAAGACAAAAATCCTCACTACCAGGTTGACAAGTAACATCACGAAATATGGAGAAAAGATTAAAATTGTCAATTATTTTGTCTTCCAGGGATTCACAATCATCAGCACTTGAAAAATTCAAAAGACATGTGGCAATGTGATTGTCTGCTGTCAGTTGCCTCTCCAAAATTCTGAGGAACAATTATATCAGTTTAAAGACTAAGATATGTCTGATTTAGGCCATGGTCTTTTCCATTACCATTGAGGCATTTCAGAGCTGGGCAATAAATAAAATGACAAAAGAAGAATTAATGTATGAATTGTGGTGTTGGAAATGTGTTCTTAATATTCCATGGACTGCCAAAAGAACAAACAGATATATCTTAGAGGAAGTAAATCTAGAATAATCCTTGAAAGCAAGGATGGTGAAGTGAAGCTTTCTCTGTCATAATTTAGGAATGTTATTAGAAAAAGCTATTACTTAGAGAGGATCATCATGCTTGGAATGGTGGAAGGTCAATGAAAGAGAGGAAAACCCTCAATAATCACTATGTACACAGTGATGGCAACAATAAGTTTTATTATGTGAGAGATGATCAAGAGGGCTCAGGATAGGAAAGGGTTCAGATTCGTATGTTCATAAGGTTGTTAAGAGTCATACTTCTTTGACATATAATAACATATGACCAACAGCATATAGCAAAATCAGCAACAGCAACAACATAGACAACATTTTATATCCTTGGCCTAGAATGTTTTGAAACAAAACTTGAACTTCATGTAAGTGAATGAAAAACAAAATATTTACATATTTAGTCCAAGAGATTCCTAGTAATTAATTTATTACTGTCAAATAACATGTTCACTTTATAATCTTATATCCTTGACCTGCTGTAGTGATTAAAACCTAAAGCAAAAAAGACATGTAATGACACCTCTAACAATATTATAAAATAATTAATTTCAATAATATGTTATATAACTTATAGTAAAATTATATAACAATTAAAACATATTATACACACATAACCGTCATGATTGGTAAGCAGAAGGCAAAAATAAATGAAGAAAGCCTTTAGTTAGATTTGCACAATAGTCATAACAGTGCACTTAAGTATGCCTGAAGATTGACATTAGACAGCACTTTATTTTCATATATAAAGTCGCTATAAGGCAGAACTCATTTGTCAATAACTAATGACTCCAAGTTCTGACACATATGTTCTTACTTTTCAGGGAAAGAGTCAAAGTCTTTTTTTTTTAAATTTCTTTAAGCGCTTTCTTTAGCATGTCTTAGCAATATACTCCATGATACTGTGAGTCCCATTCTTCTGAATGTCAGTCACAACTTGTCATGATCCACACAATCAAATGTTTTTGCATAGTCAATAAAGCACCAGTAGACATTCTTCTGATATTCCGTACTTTCAGTCAGGATCCATCTGACATCAGCAATTATATCCCTGGTTCCACAGCCTCTTCTAAATCCTGCTGGAACTTCTGGCAGGTCCTTATCTTTGTACATTCCAGCCATGTTTTGAATGATCTTCAGTAGCATTTTGCTTGCATGTGATAACAACGATATTGTTTGATAATATTCACATTCAGTTGCATCACCTTTCTTAGAAATAGGAACCAATAAGGACTTTTTTTCAATCCGTAGTCCAAATACCAATCCTCCAAATTTCTTGGCATAGGCTGGTGAGTGCATCCAAGGCTGCATCTGTTAATTGAAATAAGTCAACTTTAACATGTATAAAAACTCAGAAAATATATATAAAATCTATGAGTCTATGTATTTTCAGGCAACTAGCAGGTTAGATGTCCATTCAGAAATAATAATTTTATCCTAAAATAGAATGGATGCAAGGAACTTGATCTCTATACATATTACACATATCCTGTCAGGAAAAAATAAAATTTAAGGCTTTATAAATTGTGAAATAAGCACAGGGTTAAGGAAAAAAAAGTGTAAGTTATTATTTGTTTCTGTAGCAGGTATGCTGTTATGAAGAAGCCTTATTATTTGTCAGTGAAAAGTGAGTTAGAGTGAATTAGGTTGGTTTGTCTCTGCCAACCTGCATTTCAAACTCTTTTTTTCATTGTTATTCTTCTACTTAGATGATGTTCATTCAAGAAAATACAAAATAATAGCATCAATATATTGAACTTGTATTAAAATTGACCCTTGTCGAATCTTATGTCTTGTAACCCATTATTTAAGATCTATATCATTATTGGAAATCCAAAGAAATATGAAACTAGAAAGAAATTCTCAGGTCTTGCAATTTTAGATCATGGTTTTATAATAGTTCACAGAGAAGACTACATTATATATTTATATTTAATATTATTAATAAAAATAGCACTCAATATTTTATTTGAATTGACTTAAAAAAATAGCAGATAGACTTGTTAATTTTTTGTTAACACCCTGAAAACGGCTCTGGATATGTCATATGTAGTGTTACAGACTGCCTCCAAGGAAGAAGGGTGAATAATATCCTCCCATTAAAGATTTGCAACCTCAGAAACTCGATGGAAGGTCACTATGAGTTAGATATGACTTGACAGCAGTGGGCAATACTTTGAATGTCCAAGTCATTATATAGTATTTTACTTACTGCCTGTTATAAATTTCTACATAGATCTAAACAGAGTCTTATAACTTTTTGTAATCATTATATAGTGGAGGAAGCTAAAATGTGGTGGTCTTGTGATTTATGACCATGATCTTATCCATAGTTCACCATAGAATCTATCAATGTATATCAATTAAATTTTGTTTGTTTTTTCTTAATAATATCTGTTTTCATAGAGCTCTGGTGGCTTACTGGTATGAAGCTGCACTGACACACTAAAGGCATGTGAATGTGATTTATAGCCTTTGAGAATCTACTGGAGAATCAGCTATGATTTGGTTCTAACTCAAAGGTATACCACAACAATAACTTTAAAAGATTGTTGTAAGCACGTGTAATCTTTGGAAAGAATGCTTTGGGAGCTTTTGATTCCAGATGCAAGATATGAGTGTGATCTAAGGAGGAGTTGGCAGGATGGTGAATGTGAACTACCTGCCACATGGTGAACTGTGGGAGGAAGAGAGTTTTATATTTTAATGTAGCTAGAATAACACTGTCCTTGCTGTCACCATCATCGGTTCTCTGTTTCCCAAATCATTTGGGTACCTGTTAAAGATGTCTGCTGTGCTGTTAAATTTCCTATTCTGTTGCTCTTCTTATTCAATATTTTAATTTAACTTCTTTCTTCAGTGTTTAAAGTTCTTCCTTTTCTTTTTTCTAAACTGTAGGTTGAAGGATTATCATTTGTATCTGTTAAGTTTGTTTTCTGGCACCTTCAGTCAGTGCGGTGATTCTAAATTGCAAGGGAGTCACCATCAATTGTTTCTTGTTCACAACAAATAATAGCTAATATTGAGAAGAATGGGAATCCTGGGCACAGTGCATGGTTTAAAATTGGGAAAGATGTGCATCAGTGTTACATCCATGCTCCAAATGTATGCTGAAAAAGGTACTCCAAAACCTGGCTTTTATGAAGAAAACTGTGACATCAGAATCATCAAAACAATCTATGCATACAGATGATACAATCCTGTTTGAAGAATGTGAGGAACACTTGAAACAAACACTTAATGCAGAAGATCAAAGACTTCAATGTGAACTATATCTCAGTATCAACAAAACAAAAACACCACTAGACCAACAGGCAACATCATGACAGCTGGAAAAAATAATTGTAAACAATTGCACTTGAGTCCACATTTAACACCCATGGTAATAACATTTTAAAAAAAATGAAAAGATGTATTCATTCCACTAAGATTAGTAGTAGACCAGTTATAAGTGAGGAGACAACAATGTCCCAAAGGTTTGGTTTGCTGTATAACTTCATGATTTTTAACATGATCAATCCCTCTTTGACTTAGTTCTCACACTCCTCTAGGTTCCTTAGGCCCTGTGGTTTACTGGAAGGTCTCCAAGAGGCTCAGACTCATCAGGGAAAAGATTCAAGGGTCTGTAGATAAATAGGCCTCTTTTGCAGAAACTGGTGACCATTACAGACTATGATTTGAAGTGCATGTGGGATAATGGAAAGCAGTGTCCCAGAAAAAGAGCTAACATTTAGCTTTCATAGGCTTTATAAGCCTTTAAATAGGGTGAAGCTTACGCTATATCCTTCATACAATAAATAATTCAGCATAAAGTTGTTGTTGTTGTTATGTGCCATCGAGTCACTTGCGACTCATAGCGACCATATGTACAACAGCACTAAACTCTGCTCTGTCCTGTGCCAATCCCGCTGCCTCTGACACTCCCATCACGATTACCCCAGTCACTGAATCAATCCACCTCATAGAGGGTATTCCCCTCCTGCGCTGTCCCTCCACCCTCCCAAGCAATAATGTCCTTCTCTGAGGACCTGTCCCTCCTTACAACATGACCAAAGTATGTCAGAAGAAGCCCCAGAATCCTTGCCTCCAAGGAACAGCCCAGTTTAACCCTCTCCAGGGTGAATATGATTTCTTGGCAGTCCATGGTACATTCAATACTCTCCTCCAGCACCACAGCTCAAAGGCATCAATTCCCCATCTATCCTTCTTAATCATTGTCCAACTCTCTGATGCATAACAAGTGATTGCAAAGACCATGGCCTGTATCAGACACACCTCAGTCTCCAGAGTGACACCATTGCTCTTCAATACCATGGAGAGGTCCGTAACAGCAGACATTCCCATGGCAATACCTTTTTATATTTCCTGGCTACTGGTGCTTAGAGTGTTGACCATAGAGCCAAGAAAGCTAAAGTTGTTAACAATCTCAATCTCTTCACCATCCATACTGATGTTGCCAACTGGACCAGTGGAAAGAATCTTTGTCTTCTTGACATTGAACCTCAGTCCATACTGAAGGCTGCAGTCGATGACCCTCTGCCACAAGCATTTCAAGTCCTCCTCAGCTTCAGCAAGCAGGTTTGTGACATCTGCATAATGCAGATTGTTAATAGATCTCCCACCAATCCTGACGCCACACTTCTCCTCATAGAGCCCAGCCTCTCAAATAATCTGTTGATTATACAGGTTGAAAAAGTATGGAGATAGGAAACATCCCTGGTGTACGCCTTTCCCAAGTTTGAACCATGCAGTGCTTCCCTGCTCTGTTCTGAGGCCTCCTCTTGGTCCCAGTATAGGTTTTGCTTTAGCACTATCAAGTGTTCTGGGATTCCCATTCTTCTCAGAGTCAGCCACGGTTTGTTATGGTCCACACAGTTAAATGCCTTTGTATAATCAATGAAACACAGATACACATTCTTCCAGTATTCCCTGCTTTCAGCTAAGATCCATCTAACATCAGCTACAATATCCCTAGTACCACAACCCCTTCTAAACCCAGCCTGGACTTCTGGCAGTTCTCTGCTGATGTGCTGTTCCAGTTGTTTTTGGATAATCTTCAGTAAGATCTTGCTTACATGTGAATCAATGTTATTGTTCTATAGTTTCCACACTCTGTTGGGTCACCCTTCTTTGGGATGGGAGCAAATATATAGATCTCCTCCAGTTAGTTGGCCAAGTGGCTGTTCTCCAGATTTCTTGGCACCACTTTGTGAGCACATCCAGGACAGCACCTGTTAGCTGAAATATGTCAATTGGTATACCAACTAGTCCTGGGGCCTTGTTTTTTTGCTATTTCCTTCAAAGCAGCTTGAACTTCTTCCTTCATCACCATAGGCTCTTTCTCATATGTTATTTCATTAACCTTTTCTGTGTCTGCCAATTCCTTTTGATACAATGACTCATTATGTTCTTTCCACCCTCTTTTAAATAATTCCTGGATCATTTAATATTCTGCCTAAAGCATCCTTGATTATAGCAACTTGAGGTTTGAATTTGTTCTTCAGTTCCTTGAGCTTAAGAAATGCTGAACGAGTTTAGCCCTTTTGATTTTCTGATTCCAGCTCCTTGCACGTTAATTGTAATATTTTGCTAATAGAGACAGTTAATTAGTGACTAGAAAAGACATTTCCACCAGATGCTGTGCTGAAGAAGGAGGAACAATTGCCTCCTGTACCAGTCAGATCCAATTTGACGGTACACACATAAAAAGAATAAATAATAAAAAAATATAATTAAAAAAAAAAGAAAAGACATTTCAAACAAAAAATCTTTGAGACCGTACACCATCTCCTGCTTTTTCCAGCCATTGACTTTGTTGTTTGGCTTTTATTTTTATTTCTTTTTCTTGATTCAATCCATCCACACAGGGACAAAGACTATTATTTATTAATAATGCTTAGGATTTTTGTTTTTATATGATATTAAGTTGATTACAATTCATAGTGACTCTATAAACAATGAGTCTGAACCATTTCTATCCCTAGCCAACCTCACCATCTCTAACATGCCTGATCCCATTTCCATAGTCACTATGTCAATCCATCTTATTCAGGGTCTTCCTCTTTTGTGTTGACTCTCTACCCTTCCCAGCATGATGTCCTTCTCCAAGGACTGGTCCCTCCAACATGCTCAAAGTATGTGATATGAAGCATCCTTGCCTCCAAGGAACAACCTGGTTTCATTCTCTTCAGGACAGATATGTTTGTTCTTTTGATGTCTAATTATATGTTCACTTCTCCAGAATCACGAATCAAAGGTGTAAATTCTTCTATCATCCTTAGTCATTGTTCAGATCAAATGCATTAAAGACCATGATCAGGTACACCTTACTCTCCAGACTGTCATCATTGTTCTTTAGCAATCTGGAGAGGTCCTCAATTTTTCCCATTCTAACTCTTCTTTTGATATCCTGACTGTTGATGCCAAGAGTGCTGATTTTAAGATATCGGCGAGATAAAATTATTGACAACCTTCATCTTTTCTCCGACACTATACTGCTTATTGGTCTGGTGGTGAGGACCTCTTCATTTCTTGATGTTAAGATCAAATTTATCTTGAAGACTGCAGACCTTGACTTCCTTTAGCAAATGCTTCAAGTCTTCCTTGATTTTGGAGAGCAAGGTTGTATAATCTGCATATAATCTTCCAATAATACTGTGATTCTAATAAAATAAGGGCATATTCAATACATTTTCCTCTATGGATATAGCTACTGTCTTACCAGCTGGATAATTATATTATGAACTAAGTTCAGGATTGATAATCAATTACTACAGAATCACAGTCAATGGACACAGAGTAGATTAATGTTTACAAGCAAAAAAGGTATTTCTCATGTGTTCTGCTAATTAAAACTAGTATTGAAAATTTACTTTTTTCCCTTACAAATTCTTTTTTTTTTATTTATACCTGTTTACCTGCAAAGTTTGCATACACTGTCCCTCACACGGGATCCCCCCATCCCCAAACCCCCACCCCTCAACTCATCAAACTATGTAACCTTGTGATTACCCCACCATCCATCTCCACCCGCTGCTGCCCCCCTTAGATCATTATACACACTTTACTAATTATCTATTTTTTAATTAATTTTAATGGAAGTTTTTTAAAGCAGGAGTGGCATCCACTTCCTAAATAACACGCCTCCAGAAACTCTATGAACTTTGATAAATGTTGATAGTTGTAGAGAGGCTTCAAGCTTTTTGTTCATAGAGTAGCTACGAGTTATGCTCGACTTAAAGGCAATCAACAACAACAACAATGAAAGTTTACAGAGACTTTGGATTTCCATTCATTCATTTTTGCACACTTTCCTCCCTGTCCACTCCTCCCACCAACCAGTTTGCTTAACTTTGAAGATTAACATTTATTCTTATAATAAGAAATATATTCACGAGAGCATGCAAGACAACAACTTCATGCCTCATGCCTTTACATCCTCCATTTTAGATAGACAATTTCGTTTGTCCTTCCCAATCAAACCAGTACTTTGACCAAACAAGTATGTATTCTCTCTGAAGAATGTTCTGTTTCCGTTAGAAAATTTATTATCTGCTTTTTTAAGGGAAAACCAGTCAAGAGCAAGCCATCAGGTTGTACCAATCAATACTAGCTCATATGAAATACCTTCATCTGTTAGGGTTCTGGTCAACTCATGTGCAGTCATCAATGGCTAGGTCCAAATAGGAATCAGCTGGAAACTCAGAAATCCATATTTCTTCCTCTGCCCTGACTGACTGGTTTATTCACTCAGTCTTAGCTCCTGTATGTAGCCAGGTCAACAGGAAAGGTGCTCTCATGACTGCCTGCTCTTTAAACCAGCAATCTTTTTGTTCTTATTCATACATTTATGCATGCTAGATCAACAGTGCTAATGGAATATGTCCAAATTCAATGTCTCTTTATTGCTGCCTGCCTACAAATGCAAATCATTTCAATCTGAAGTCCAAGGGGAAATCCACAAATCCATTCAAATGCAAATTCCCTCAGAGTATTGATTGGGATTAATCTTTTCCCCTTCTAGATCTATGTCCTTTACATTTAGTGCTTCCCACAAGCATTTCTGCAAGGCAAATCCTCCCATTTTAGCATATCTGGTCAGCACTACTGGACTTATATGTTTCCTCTAAATACAATAGAATCCCATCATTATAAATTACAGTATTCATTTTTAAAATGTATCTTAACATTACAGCATAGAAGAAACCCCAGTATACATCAAGTACATCCAAATAAACACATAAAATTAATATATTTCATCTTAAACCATTACATGTATCTTAGCTTCACTTTTTGGTTGCTAACATTCAGCTGGAAAAAGTTATTCCTTTCCTCTAAGTTTTTTGTTTGTTTGTTTGTTTTGGTTTTTGTTTGTTTTTTGTTTGTTTGTTTTAGGTATTAATGTTAGATTTCCCTTGCTACATAACATGTTTATTTGTTCCTTTACCGTTGGTTATTATTTTTCTCTTCTTTCCATCTATCATGTATTTTTACCCAAACTCTTCCTCCTTGGGAAGGGACATCTAGAGTCAACCACTATGCCAGTCACAGGTAGCAAGACTAGGCTGGTTAATGTTTCTTCTCTAGTCCATTCCAATTCTTATTGGATAGGGTAACATAAGTACACTGCTAGCAGCCTGTCTTTGCCACTAGGTAGGACAATAGTATTCACCATTAGCTCTAATTGTACAAGATATGATGAAGGTCTCATCTCATCAGACTATTGGGAATTTTTGCTTACAAGTTCAAGGGTATTGTTACAGTTGTTTGCTCAGATATCATTCCTGCTTCTGGTAGTCAAAGCTGCATCCCTGGACCTAGAACTATAGCATCTGACAAGAAGAAAATAATTTCAGGCGATGTAGGAAAGAACTGTATAATAGCACTAACATCTTCTACTCCCTCTTCTCTAGATATCCCAGAGAACGTGGAAAGTTGTCCGATGGCTAATCCTCTTTAGTTTCTCTCATATTGAGGAGAAGTGTACATTCTTGAAGGTGTGTGAGTCAGCCTTTAATGTCCTTCTCTGCTTCTGTTTATATATATATAATTATCTATCCAATTCTCTATCAGAACTTTACTCTGAGGATAGTAGGCAACATGATATATCCATTTAATATGATGTTTCTTGGCCCATTTTTTTGCATTTGTGAGCTTCAAAGTATGTCCTTAGTCTGAGGAGCTATAACTTGGCCCACACTGGTAGACTATCGTTTGTTCAAGCCCTTTAATAGTATATAGCATTTGCATCAGTGACAGGATATGCAAAACCTAGTCCATAGTAAGTATTTACTTCTGTGAGAATCCATTTATATTCACTTGGTACCTCTGGTTCAATTGGTATAATATTATCAACTTGCCAACTATAAGCAGAGTATTGCTCCCTTGGAATCTGTCCCATAGCTATGACTGGAAATATTTATTAACATTTTGTGCCTCAGAAGAAGAAAGAGGAATATGATTACTTTGAGCTCATCACTGCATTGCTGCAACAGCGCTATGTCCGCTCAGTTCATGGGCCCCGATGGGAACCTCATGTGAAATCCAATCACCACTTGATCCTGAAAGGGATTTTATTTTTGTTGTTGTTGTTGTTATGGACATTGACATATCTAATTCTAAGAAACTGCACTGTGATCCCAAAGGCACCTGGTTCAAATACACCAGCTGCTCTGTCGAAGAATAGTACCTCCTCCTGTGCAATAAACTGTCTTTGAAAACCTGCTGAAGGCTCTATGAGTCTGTTCTTACGCAATTGTATACAACAACAACATGTCCCACATAGGTATCCTTTTAATAATCTGTTTTCCATGGCCCACTTGCCAGATGATATGGCTAAAACATTAGGCACTGTCTGTGAATCAGTAAATCCAAGCTAAGAACTCTAACTATTTCCCAATTTTCCAGTTACTGCTAGAAAGGCTGCATGCAATTCAGCCCATTGTGCTTATATGCTCTTACCTTCCTCAATCAGAATCTTCTCATCTACTGCTTTTAATGTGGCAGTTTTCCACATCAAATGTTGTCCATAAACCCTGCAACTACCATCTGTGAACCAACTATATCTTTGCTGATCAGCAGAAAGTTGTTAATAAGGCACTGTCTATGTAGAAATGTGCTCTGGCAGCCTCTCTAGAGGTCTCAGGGTAGGACCAATGGAACAATAGGATGCTTTCTCTTCAATACAGTGGATGCCTCTCTGTGTTGCATCAGTGACTTGTACCTGTAAGGACAATTTCCATTTTATTTAAAAACTGTTTGGAACACAACCTTTATTATAGTATTTCTATGATAGCACCCATGGCACTCTGAATATTTTAGGTCTTATAATAATCTTATGTCTTTCTGTCATTGAAGTAGTGTCAATCAATGTTCAATAGCAGGCAAGACTTACAAAGACTGTAATTGAGCACAATCCAACAAAATCTGGAGATTTTCTTGTCCAAACATGCAATGGCTGCCATAAGACACAAGGCAGCTTAGTTAGGATTTTTATATAAGCTCTGAGAAGAATGGGAATCCCAGAACATTTAATCGTGCTAATGTGAAACCTATACTTGGAACAAGAGGCAGTTGTTAGAACAGAGCAAGGTAACACCACATGGTTCAAAATTGGGAAGGGTGTACGCCAGGGATGTGTCCTGTCTCCATACCTTTTCAACCTGTATGCAGAGCAGATTATCCAAG
>NW_006400133.1:1722300-1729006 GCF_000299155.1 Elephantulus edwardii | reverse complement strand
TCTGACATACTTTGGACATGTTGTAAGGAGAGACAGGTCTTTAGAGAGGGACATCATGCTGGGTAGAGTGGAGGGACAGCGCAGGAGGGAAGACCCTCTTTGAGGTGGATTGATTCAGTGACTGGGGTACTCGGGATGGGTGTGTCAGAGGCAATGAGATTGGCACAGGATAGAGCACTGTTTAGGGCTGTTGTACATAGGATCGCTATGAGTCGCAAACGACTCGAAGGCACATAACAAAAACAACAACATATTTGGTTAAAATTCTACTGAAAAAAATATTATATCAGTTTCCATGTTTTGCTGAATTTTTTATCTTTGTTGGTCGATGTGTTCTCTCAATTATTTTTCATGACAATGAAAGCGAGTTTATTGCTGATATTGAAAAAGTAATGCTACCTATATACTTAGCTTTCTGCATGAAGGGAGTAACAGATGTGACAGATTTGATGAAATAATATGAATGATCCTCTATTATGAACTGCATCTGTTATTTACTTAGGGATTGGTGGACTGAAGGTAGCAGCAAAATTTGTAGTTTATGTAATTATTCATAGTTAATATACCGTGAAAACTGAAATTTCAACCTTGTTGTTGAGCAAGAAGTGTCATTGAACTAAACAGTGATAACTAACCAGAATTCATGTGCATCAGGACTGTGAAAAGCAGGAATGTCTGCATTCAAGATTTGTCACATTCTTCTCTGGTTGTCCTCTGTCCACGTGCAGATGTTATGTACATTCAAAAGCATTTTCATTTATAATCCCAGTATGAGAGGTTAAAACAATTGCATAATTTTAAATTTTCACTTATGCATATAGTTTTTGAGTTACAAATACTCTGACTGAAGAAAATTTCAGTTTCCAAATATATGCATGATCATCAATTGTACTTTAAAAATGAGTTTGAAGCAATTCTTTGATTCTGATTATATTTTCATGGTAGATTTCTGAAAAAATTATTTTCAGTTTATTTCCTGAAAGGCATATTTATTTATATTTCAAACTTTATGTGGTCAGAAAAATCAGAGACTCCATATTATCCTCAAGAGTGAACATTTGTTACACAACTTTGTATATATCTGATGAGTTATAAAATAATTATCAAAATTATAATAAAAAACTCAGCTTTGCTTATAAAATATTCATTTGATTAAAAATAAGAGTTTTTATCCCCACCAGTGTAAACTGCTTTGTATTATTGTTATTTTTGTTATGTACAGCCCAGTAACTTGTGACGCATAGCTACCCTATCTACAACAGCTCTCAACCCTTCTCTATCTTGAGTGAATTTCTTTACCTCTGACACACCTAATCCCATTACACAAGTACCGGAGCCAATCCGTCTTATCCAGGGTCATCCTTTCCTGTGCTGTCCTTTCACCCTTTCAAGGTTTATGTCTTTCTCCAAGGACTCACCCCTCCTGGCAACATGCCTAAAGTATGAGAGGTGCTTCAAAACCATTGCCTCCAAGATGCAATCTGATTTCACTCTCTCTGGAACAGACTTGTTTATTCTCTTAGCAGTCCACAGTATATTCAATGCTCTTCTCCAGCACCACAATTCAAAGTCATCAATTTTTCTTCTATCATCCTTAGTTAGTATCCATTTCTCTGATATGTAGCAAGTAATTGTGAAGAACATGATCTGCATTAGGTGTGCTAGTCTCTAGACTGACATTATTGCTTCTCAATACTCGGGAGAGGTTGCTGACAGCAGATTTTCTAATTCAATTCATCTTTTGATTTCCTGGCTGCTGGTAACAAGGGTATTGATTGTGGAACCAAGCAAGCTGTAATTGTTAACAACCTGAGTCTCTTCACTATCTATAATGATGTTGCCGATTTTCCCAGTGGTGAGAATCTTTGTCTTCTTGATGTTGCACTTCAATCCATAATGAAGACTGTAGTCCTTAACCTTCTGCAGCAAATGGCTCAGGTCCTCCCCGGTTTAAGCAAGCAGGGTTATGTCATTTGCATATTGCAGGTTCTGGATGAGTCTTCCTCCAATTTTATGCTATATTCCTCCTCATAAAATGCAGCCTCACAAATGATCTGTTCCATGCATAGATTAAAAAGGTTTGGAGATTGGATGCATCCCTGGGCTATATCTTTCCTAAATTTGAACCTTGCAGTTTTCCTTTCTCTTTTCTAATGACTGTCTCCTGGTCCAAGTTTAGGTTTCACATAAACACAATCAAGTGTTCTGGGATTCCCATTCTTCTCAGAGTTAGCCATAGTTTGTTGTGAACCACACAGTCAAATGCCATTGCATAGTCAATGAATCACAGGTTGCTCTAGTACTCTCTTCTTACAACTAAGATCGATCTAATATTGGCTCTAATGCCCCTATTGGCATGGTCTCTTCTAAAACGAGCCTGAATATTTGGCAATTTTCTGTTGATGGGTTCTCATTTTTTGGATAATTTTCAGCAAGATATTGCTTGCATGTGATATTAATAGTATTGTTCCATAATTTCCACGCTATGTTGGAATACCTCTTTTTTGAATGGTAATGAATATTGAGCTCTTCCAATCAATTGGCCAGGTAACTGTGCCAGATTTCTTGACACAACCTGGTGAGCATGTCCATGGCAGTGTCTGTTGAAATATGTCATCAATTCTTAGGGACTTCTTTTTTTGCCAATTCCTTCAAAACATCTTCAACTTCCTCCTTCATCATCATTGCCTTTGATCATATATTGTTTCATTAAATTCTTCTGTTCCAGCTAATTCTTTTTGGTGTAATGACTCTGTGTACTACTTCCATCTTCTTTGGATGCTTCATGGGTCACTCAACATTCAGTTAAGGCTTAATTATATTCTTCAGCATTATACTATGGAATAAAAATAATAACGCCAACTATAACAAGTATGTTTTAAATATTTATTTACAGAAAACAAATATTTTTCTAAATATATTTTGTAAAAATATATCTTAAATTATTTGACTATTATCCAATTTTATGTAATAGGTGGATAAATTATTATTGTTTTATTCTGTTGATTGAGTTCTATTATTGAGAGCTTTTCTTTTCATTTTTTCTTTTTTTTTTAGCTTATGTAGCATGATATTCTTTGAAGCTTACGACGCATGATGTTTTTTCTCCAGAGACCAGCTCCTCCTGTCATCCAGATAACATATACAAAGTAAAGGAGATGAAGTCTCACCATCCTCATTTGAAAGGAGCATCCTGGCCAAAGTATTAAAAGATATCTATATTTTCTTTTATTTAGTTTCAATTAATTTCGTTTAGATTGATTTGTTCTTCTTCAATGCTACAATTCATTGGAAATAATTCTTTTGTGGCCTTATTCATTGTCTATCTTTAAAATGTATATCAGGTGATTGAAAATACCCTGGCTTGAGTCAGACATACCTCTGTCCACAGAATAACTTCCTTGACTTTTAGGCTTTCAATTTGTTTTTTTTTTTAAGACTTCAAATTAGTCTTTTAAAGGCCGTTTTCCCATTGTGATACATTTGATTCTTCTAGTGCTCCTCATTGCACATTGATTTGGAATCCAAGTAAAATGAGTTTGTTTGTTTCACTTAAATCTTTGTTTATTATGAAGGTCTTTAACCTTCATTCCCATATTATTGTGAAGATTGACACAGAAATATGAAATTATATATCATAATATTGCTTGTTATTGTTGTTGTTAGGTGTCATAACGACAAGTCTGAATGATAGTGACCCCATGAACAACAGGTTTGAATGCTGTCTTGTCCTGTTTCATCCACATACTTTCTGACACTCTGGAGCCAATTAATTGCAGCAGTCACTGTTTCAATCCACCTGGCTGAGGGTCTGCCTCTACTTTGCTGACCTGCCACTTTTCCACGTATGGTGTCCTTCCCCAAGGAATAGCTTCTCCTAGCAATATGCCTGAAGGATGTGAAACAGAGCTTTATCATCTTTGCCCTCCAAGGAACATTCTGGCTACACCTTCTCCAAGATATACCTGTTTGTTCTCTCGGCAATCGATAGAATATTCAGCACTCTTCAACACCACAGCTCAAAGGCATCAATTATTTTTCTGTCATCCCTTATGCATTATCAACTTCCCAAAGGCATAACAAATAATTGAGAAGAACATGGTCTCAATCAGATACACCTTAGTCCATAAAATGACATCAATGTTTAGAGTAAGTAAAATAATGCAAATTTGAATTCTTATCTTATTAGTAAATGTATTTGCATGAAATCTCCTTTCTTCATCATAACAAAGAGTTTTTGTAAAATATTTTTCATTCTGAGAAAACCAAAGCGCAGAATCATTAAATAACTTGACTAAGGTCTTTAGTTTTCTGAGGGTGGTGATTTGAGACTAGATCAACTGATCGTAAATGCACAGATACACTGTGAAGTTTTATCATTAATATATTTAAATTCTGATAATTTTATCATTTATTCTAACAAAAATGAGAGAAAAAAACAAAAAGGATATCTAGTCTGTATCCCCATCATCTGAAAAGAAAGAAAAATTGTCAAAACTGGCTGAGGATGTCTTCATTATTTGAAAGTCTGAAATATTCTTATTTATTTTCATCTTAATTCTATATCTTAATACATTATGATCTATATTGCATAAGATATGTAATATTTATAAGTTGTAACATATAAATATCACCACTAAAGATAAAATTAATAGTTGTCTGAACTATTAGACTTATTTTAAACCATGTTAAAGGTATATCTGAAGATGTTTGCAATATTTATAAAAATTACACCACTGTGTCTGAGTATTATATAGGGAATTTCTTTTTCTGGTTAAATATCTTAAACAGGTTGTCAGATATGGGAACAATTTTAAAAAGAAATATTTACATAGTAACATAGTGATTCTGGCTGCATTTATACATATTTATTTATTTATAACTTTTGGATATCAATAACCTTCCAAGATTGGAAGCAAAGGGTGCATTACATACATGAAATTTACTCAGTGAAAATGTGTTTAATATATAAGTTTCCATATGCTATGTGATAGACACATAAACATGGCAGAAATACAGATTTATGAGTAAGAAAAATATTATAACTCAGAAGAGCACAGCAGTGATAACAGGAGAACATATTTCTAATGTTGATGAAATTGGTATGTGTCTGGGGATATATAGTGAATATTCATTCACCTAAGAAAAACTCATCTAATCTCCATCTAATAATTCAGCACTCTAATTACATGGCTAGATTTGAATTAATGTGTTTACCAAGGATATGCATTTTAATTTTTACTTAACCCGTCATAATTTGATCCCAAATATGAATGATTTTATTCTTCCTATGCAATACATAGACCCTTAATACATTTCTACAATGAAAGCTTAAGAATTAGAAATGATTTGAGGCTGGAAATATAATTCAATCTCTTTGTTTTGTTTGTAAATCCTTCTATATTAATAACACAACAGCGATATTTTTGAAATATAGTGGAAAATGTAATAAGTATTACTCCTTACAGCAGCATTTATTCTGTCAGTATTTGCAGGGAAAATGGAATAATTTTATTATATGCTAATTTAATTAATTCTATGGAAGGATTAAAATACACTTAAGATTATATTTTAGAGACAAATTAAAAAACGTAATTATCAGTGTCTTGATAAAGAAAGTTAGTATAGTATCTCTGTGAGTAAAGAATTAACTATTTAATACAAGCCATTCATCTCATAGATAAAATATTTCATTTGAAGCAGATACTAATGAAAAAACAATGTGGTTGACATGTGTGTAGTAATGTAGACCTTCCTTAATTCCACAAGAAGAATAATTCTCCTCTGCAAAATCAATGCACAAAAGTGATTTTTTTTTTTTAGGTCAGACCAGCTGCTATAATTTCTGCATCTATTCCTACCAGTGCTAACACCAACCATCCTTTCCCATGCCTGTCTTTGCTCTACTGGGTTTACTAATTTTATTATTTAACATATGCAACGCAAATGTCACACAACCATGCTAATGGTTATAGGGTTTAGGATACTAACAGACTATAATTCAAGTGGAAAACAAAATGCAATTCTTCAGTAAGGGTAAATTCTCAAAGGTTCAACAGATCCTTTGAATTATAGTCTTATGGTCAGTGTTAACAAGTTCTCTGAGTCCTTCCAACAGTAACATTTACTTCTCCATCAACACTCCTGTCCACTGGCAAATTTAGGAATAAATTCCTAGCTTTAACTCAGGATTAGACACTGATGGGTTGTGGTTCCAAGTTAACCTCAGTCTCACATAGGTCTCTGGTTCTCTGCTGTTTCTGTTGTCAAGGTCACTTACTGTCTAAAGAGAACCTAGGAATCTCTAGGCCAAATTGTTTTATGGAATTCTTCAATTCTTCTTTTTGCTGGCAATATTCTCGTCTTCTATCTTACAACCTGCTCAATTTAAGTCTGATGGAATGGTAATACTGACATATCCCATCACTAGTATCTAACCACCTTGTGTGCTGGGCCCATTTAAAAAAAGCTGTTCACCTCACTCATATTATTTAACATAGCACTCACCCAGTAATGTGCTAAAGGTCAAAGCAATGGACTTTTAAGAGTAATTTTTACTATGAATAATTATATCACATTTAAAAATCTAGTAGTTTAGTGGGAAAAAATTTTACTGACAACACAAACATAAGCAATTCCAAACTACCAGCTGCTCCATGGGAGAAAGATGGCCAGTGTCCTCACATGCTATTTACTACCTCTAAAA
>NW_006400133.1:1719373-1722200 GCF_000299155.1 Elephantulus edwardii | reverse complement strand
CGCTATGAGTCACAAACGACTCGACGCCACATAACAACAACAACAATAACTAATATACATAGTCATGGCTTGCTGTTGTTCAAGTCCTCATTAAAACACAGTTTTCTTTCAATTAACTTTATGGATGGGAAGCTAACAGTACTCCAAGATGTGGCATATGAGTTGTCCAAAGTCCATATAGACCAATCAAATGTTGAGCCTCCTCTTTAGGTAGTGAAAGCAGCTTGTTCTTGGTCGTCTGTGAAATGTCATTGGTGGCTCCTGCTCAGATTATTGTCAAGATTTTTACTGTTTGTGCAGGGCCCTTGATTGTTGCTGGATTTATCAGCCCACCTCTGTTGGTCACGTGTGCAACCACTGTTTTTAAATCATCAGTTTCCTTATTTTCTGTGTTTGATATTAACAAGATATCATCACTATAATGTATAATTACACTGGCTATCTGGACCAAGTCCTAGTGTCTTCTAACCAGGCTGTGACAATAGGATGGCAAAGTCAAATAGCTCTATAATAAGAATGTAAAAGTGATCTGAGACTTTTCACATGTGAAAACAAACTGTGGATGGCTCTTTCTGGAAATTAAAATGGAGAGAATAGCATTTGCCAGATGTATCACTGAGTAGTAGTCTTCCTTAGTTTTCTGTGTTTACAACTCAGTTGATACCACATCTGAGACTGCTGAAACCAGAGGTGTGACTGCTTTATTTAGGCCACAGTCATGCATACTTCCACCTCCACTAGCCATCACCTTTTTATAGTCCATACAGGGCTGTTAAACAGAAAATTTGGTGGCACCAACACTCCAGCCTTTAGCATGTCTTTTTTCAAGGCAGTTATTTATGTTTTCCCATCAGGTCTCTTATATTGCTTTAAATTAACAACCTGACTGGACTCCAGAAATTCTAATTGGTCCCTTTTAGCATGTGAAGTTAACACTGGCCTAAGGCAGACTTACATGGCCTTACTTTTACAAAATTTGGTAGAGAGAGTGTTTCCTAATTTGACTTAATATCCACACCAATAATACATCCAGTTGAAAGATATACAACTAATTCATAGAACATCTGTTCATGTTTTCCTATATTTATCCAGACTTTCACTTTAGTCACATTAATTGTTGCATTCACATATCCTCCTAATACAAATTTAGGTCTCTTTAAAAATTTATCAATAGTTTTGAGGATTGCAGGCATATTTGGCTCCTATATCCAGAAGCCACAAGAAGATTTCTTCTCCACATCAGGCCATTTTACCCACACATTTACATAGCCTCTGGGACCCTCCTGGGAGTTAGAACGGAAGACCCTAGTCTTCCTGTCAATCTATATATTGATCAACTAGCTGAACTTCTACTTGAAGTGATTCCAGGTGGATCTTCTCACATGTTTATTTATCTCACGATTGAGATAAATATCATGTACTCATTTAGGTCATCTTGATTGGAGGAACAGAGGGAGTCTTCATTGGTCCATCCAATCTCTTGAATTACTGTTCTTAGAACTTCTGTTTCAACTCAATGCCTGTTATATTCATCCCAATACCAAGTAACCATCTAAAAATCTCCACCCTAAGATTGGCTAAGGTAAATATGTTCCTCATAGTCTCCTCCAATTTGCCTACAAATCACCCAGATGTTCCTTGTCTCCTTAAAACTCATAAGAGGAAATAGTTGGAATAGAGATGAGACAGTTTTTTTCAAATGTTTCCTTGGTCTTCTGTAGCAAAGCTACATAAGGTGCCCATCTTGGAGGAGTTCTTATAATTATCCTATCTATCATGGCCTGATATGATAGTATCAGAGGCATAATAATTAGCTGAATGTCCTCTGTGCCATAAGGCTATACTAACATGGCTTGCATATGCAGAACATTGACTGTTTCCTCTGGAGTGATCCATGTATTTCTTAGATGGAGAGAAGGGTGGTTTCTCCGAGAAAGAAACAAACCTAATCATGTATCTTATCAACTCTATCAAGATAATTGTCCCCTTTGGGTTAATCTGTTGTGTAAATGCATCTTGCAATACAATTTGTGACTGTTGTATATAGATAGCTGTGGGTCTCGAATTAGCCAAAACATACTCTTCAATTCTGATCCATTCAGAACCATAAATGCTGACCCTAAATTCATCACTCTTACAAATCTTACTAATGGTTCTTTAGAATGTTCCAAATAATGATCTACAAAACGAATGTATTTCTTCTATACCATCTCCCCTGGTTACAGTAGTTTCTTGATCCTACTCACCTGCCTGTCAGACCACCTTTTTGGTGATCTCAGGTCAGAGGGGTATTAGTGGTGGCTCCCACACAGTTTTACTTTCTTGATAGGCCCTGAGGGTAAGGAGTGCAACTCTGTCCTGTAGGACTTTGTTCAATTGTGATATCAAGTATCTTAGTACCTGCATTCTTTTCTCTGTATTTGTACCACCAGTGACAGGAGAAACTAACGGATTGTAAATTTTATTCTTTCATCATTATTGTTAAGTGCCGTCAAGTCATAAGCAACCCTATGAATGAAACCCCTCAACACTTGTGTGACTTTCATCCTTTCTCCAGGTTCATAGGGTCTCCAGAGGAAAACTATTTAATCCTGCTTCCA
Organism: Elephantulus edwardii; assembly: GCF_000299155.1. Taxonomy (NCBI): domain Eukaryota; kingdom Metazoa; phylum Chordata; class Mammalia; order Macroscelidea; family Macroscelididae; genus Elephantulus; species Elephantulus edwardii. Next base: position 1,719,600 of record NW_006400133.1, on the reverse strand, counting down.
AGCTTGTTTTAATCAGAGACCTCCACCAAACACTGTCCGTCATGGGTAATCATTAACATATGTGACACATCAGTGTCACAGTGTTCAGCTTCACAGCAACCACAAGTTACCTCTGTACAGGAAGTGGACACACAAGGGTTATAAGACCTAGAGAAATGTCTGAACAAAAACAATGAAAAACAGGCCTGAGGGCCGTGGATTGAAAGTCACCCACCTTTGACTTGGTA
>NW_006400133.1:1701261-1717823 GCF_000299155.1 Elephantulus edwardii | reverse complement strand
AAAAAAAAACCAAACAAGCCACTGGAGGGTCAGTTATGAGACCATCCTGTCTCTTCAGAATATAAAACCAACAAAAAATTGTTACTGTATATGAAATTTGATTCTGTCGAATTCCAAAAGTTATTGGATTTATCTGAAATTCAAAGAATTTTTTTATAGAGTTGAAGGAATGTGCTAACTTCTGTCACCTTATAAATTATTAAATTACTTGGTTGCCCCTAAGTAATTAAACTGCAAATTAACCTTGGAAAACATTATGACTTAAATAGATTTCAAAAAAAATTATTAAAGGAAAATAGAGAATAATTTCATTGACGATATTTTCATTTTGTACTACTGTAGTACCTTTTCTTTTGTTATGCTACTAGAAACTACGCAACTAGTATTTCAAGTATAAATAGGGCCATCCGTGGTGGACAAAATTAGAATGGAAGAAAAATCCTACTTATAAAAAACAGTCACTAAATATTTTGTGACTTGATCATTCTAATGGGAAACCTATACTTGGACCAAGACACAGTCATCAGAACAGAGCAAGGAAATACCACGTGATTCAAAATTGGGCAAGGCGTATGCCAGGGATGTGTCTATCTCCATACCTTTTCAACCTGTATGCAGGACAGATTATCCGAAAGGCTGGGCTCTTTGAGGAGAACTGTGGCATCAGGACTGGTGGAAGATCTAGTAACAATCTACATTATGCAGATGACACAACTCTGCTTGCTGAAACTGAGCAGGACCTGAATGCTTGCTGCAGAGGGTCAAGGACTGCACCCGTCAGTATGGATTGAGGCTCAATGTCAAGGAGACAAAGATTCTAACCACTGAACCAATTGGCAACATCAGGATGAATGGTGTAGAGATTGAGATTGTTAACTTTAGTCTGCTTGTCTCCACGGTCAACATTCTTGACACCAGTAGCCAGGAAATCAAAAAACTTACTGTGATGGGAAAGTCTGCTGTTAGGGACCTCTCCAGGGTACTGAAGAGCAATGGTGTCACTCTGGAGACTAAGGTGTGCCTAGTACAGGCCATGGTTTTTGCAATCACTTGTTAGGGATCAGAGAGTTGGACAATGACTAAGGAGGATAGAAGGAGAATTGATGCCTTTAAGCTGTGGTGCTGGAGAAGGGTATTGAATGTACCATGGACTGCCAAGAAGACAAACAGATTCATCCTGGAGAGGGTTAAACCAGGCTACTCCTTGGAGACAAGGATTCTGGGGCTTTGTCTGACATACTTTGGGGTTGTTGTAAGGAGTGCGAGGTCCTCTGAGAGGGACATCATGCTTGGGAATGTGGAGGGACGGCGCAGGAGGGAAAGACCCTCTATGAGGTGGATTGATTCAGTGACTGGGGTAATCGGGATGGGTGTGTCAGAGGCAGTGCGATTGGCGGAGGACAGAGCAGGGTTTAGGGCTCTTTTACATAGGGTCACTATGAGTCACAAGTGACTCAATGGCACATAACAACAGCAACAACAAAAAGGATTATTATATATATTCGTCCTTTTCTTGAATAGCCATCTAAAATCTCCATCCTACTAGCGTAAATCCTTTCCTCATAGTCTCCTCTGGCTTACCTATGAATCATCCTGATGTTCCTTATATCCTTAAAGTCTTTAAAATCTTTAAAGGGAAGTCTTCTTAATAGAGCTGACACAGCGTCTTCAACCACTGTCTTATTCTCCAATAGCAAAGCTCTCTGAGATTGTCATGTCAGAGAATCCTCTCCCTCCACAATTATCAAATCTAGTATGGCCTCTACAAGGGCCATATTAATTGAATGAATGTCCTCAGTGTCATAAAGCCATAATGCCATTGCAATAAGCCTCATATGTAGAAAATCAACTGCTTCTTCTGGAGTGTTCCATTTGAAAAGAAAATGTGCAGCTTCCCTTAGAGGGATGAGCAAATCTAATCACATATTTATTCCACTCTGTCAAGTTCACTGTCTCCCCTGAGTTAATCTGTTGGGTGACTTTATCTTACAACATTATTTGTGACTGCTGCATGGATAATTTTGAGTCTTGCATTAACGCAAACATGTTCCTCCATTCTGTAATATTCTGAGTCATGTATGCTGCCCCTAAATTTGTCATTCTTACAATGCATTTTGATAATTGTTCCTTGGGAAGTTACTGATAATAATCTACATGTACTCTTATGTGTTTCCTCTATGCTTTATCTCCTAGTTACAATAATTTCCTTTTTACTATTTTAATTGTGATTTTAATAGAAGTGTACAGAAAGGTTTGCTTTTCATTCATTCAGCACTGCACATTTTTTCTCCTTTCCATTCCCTAGTCCACCTTTTTTAAATATTCATCTATCATTCATTTGAAATTTCCTCCCTCCCTAACTTCTCTCCCCCCCTCCAGTCTTCTTTGCAATGTACCTCTTATTATTTATTGTCTGTTTTCATATATATAATGCCTAATAATATGTTCCTTTTGAACTTTTTTTTTCATCTATCCAATACAGTGTAAATTATCTATCCACTCTTCCTATTCTCCTCTTAACCCATCATGTCAGTTCTGCTTTATAACAGTGGCTTTATGTTACGCATATTATGTTATGTTCTTGATCCACCTCATCTGCCTATGTGCGTGTGTGCGTGTGTGTGTGTGTGTGTGTGTGTGTGTGTGTGTGTGTGAGGGTTCCCACAGATTGGAGAGGTACTTCTGATTGCTTTCACATGTTTGTGGTTTTTTTATTTGTTTATGTGTTTGTTTTGTTTTGTTTTCCCTTTCCTGTAAAGCCCAGGATTAAGGGGCATAACTCTGTCCTGGTAGAATTTTGTTCCATTTTTATTTCAGCCATCTCTGTTCCTACATTCCTTTCCTTTATGTATGCTGTCACTATTGATAGTAAAACCTACGGAATTTTCATTCTTTGCTTGCCTTCATGTATTTCTGCATGTGTAAGACTAACCTACTTCTCAGGAGTTCAATCCACTAATTTCATATGCCATAAGTAAATTTTGCCTTCGCAGTCTGAAATACAACATAATTCCATAGGTATTTCTTAATCCACCCAGATTCCAAAAGTTTCTGACTCTTTTTTATACTCCTTTTCCTCCAGACACTCATGTTTCAGAGAGTCTGGACTTTTGTAGTGAATTTGTAATGCTAAAATTAATAGCAAACTATTCATAAGCAACCTGTGGTCAATATAGTCCCAAATGCTTAATAAGCAGTATAACTCCATAATTTCTAACATTAACAGCTCCATCTATAGCTCATTTATCTCATTCCTCTATAATCCTTAGATTCAATTATTTGGTCACTTGTTGTCCAGTTATTTTCAAATAGCTTTCTTATATGGGTCCCACAGCTGTTTATGATTTGCATGACCATGTGTCCCTAGTTAAAGTAGTTGGAGATAATTCTCCCAGTTGTATCTAGGAAAGCCAATTATCAAAGTTTCTGACACCATAGAGACAAAAAATGGCAAAATGTGATCTCATGTTTTGAACATATTGCTATCCTTGGAAAGGCAGTGAAGGAGAGAAAGACCCTTAATGAGATGAATTGATACAATGTTTGCAGCAACAGTGTCAAATATGTCAAGGATTATAAAGATGGAGCAGGGCAAAAATCAGATCTGTTATTCATAGGGCCACTATGAGTTGTACTCAACTTGATGGCACTTAACAATAAGTATCCTTATCTAAATTGTTGTTGTTAAGTGCCCTCAAATCGGATATGACTCATAGTGACCCTATGAGCAAAAGACCTCATGGCTTTCCTGTAATTATCCTGGTTTCTCTTTAATAAAAATACTATTCAAATTGTTTTGGTGTTTACTGAAATAATCACATTTTTAAAAGTATGTGGTAAACCATGAATAATTATGTAGCTAACCTATTACTAGAGCCATTTACTCCCCAGTAGCTAAGTGCAAATTTCCTAAGTGGAAAAAACTTGATAGAATAAATATGGACATACATAAAAATGCATATGATTATTAAAGAATATAATTATAATATGTGCATCCATTATGAATTGGTTATAAATTTAGTAAAAATAAAGTATCATGTTTGTCAGCTCACAAACAACAACAGCTGGTGGATTCAAACCACAAGACTTTTGGATTGTACTCCAGCTTCTTACCGCTAGGCCACCAGAGTTCCCTTATGTTGTTGTTTGGAAACAATCCATAGCTGACCCTCTGGCAGGTTTTCAGAGGCAGTTAATCACTTGGGAGGAGATTTTTCATTCTTCTCCAGCAGAACAGCTGGTAGCCTCAAACCACGTGCCTTTGGAATTGTCAGTAGACCTTCTTCAGAGTTCATCAAAAAAAGGGTGCTCTGGTAGCTTAGTCTTAAGAAGTTGCACTGCCAACCCAAAAGAATGTGGTTTGACTCTTCACTAACTTTCCATGGGAGAAAGATAGGTAATCCTTCCTGTTTAATTTACAGTTTCTGAAAGCTGTTAGAAGGTAAGCTATGAGTTATTTTCAACTTGCTTGTACACAACTTTCCTCTTGCGGTCTGCTGTATAAAGCTTTCATAATTGAGTATGGTTAAGAAAAAAGAAAGAAAGAGTTACATATAAAAAATTACCCAGTAGCAGTACTACTCATGTTCACAAAAGCGTATTTACTAATCAAATATTAAAAATTCCGTTAAAACGGATTGTTAATATTGATGAAAATCACAATGAGTTAATAAGAACCAAATAATTTACACCACAGACTAGGGCTTTTAACCTTGATCCCAGTTTGTCTCTTATGAACGTTATGATTCTGGACCTCACTCTCGGGTTTTTGATCCACCATCAGTTGTCTTTTGTGTATGGTGTGAGATGTGGATCCAATTTCAGCTTCATGCAAGTGGAAGTCCAGTTTTGCCAGCACCATTTGTTGAAGAAGTTTCCATTTCTCTTTGTGGTAGCTTTGATTTCCTTGTTGTATATCTGTTGGTCAATAGAGCGCTTGGTAAATTTCTGGGTTCTCAATTCTGTTCCATTTGTCTATGTACCTGTTATTGTACCGGTACCATATTGTTTTGGTGACTACTGCTGTGCAATAGGTTTTGAGGTCAGGGAGTGCTCCCCAGAAATGCACAATCTGAAGAGGATAAAACCAATGAATGGGCCCTTCTAAAGATTAAATCCTTATGTGCATGAAAAACTTTTTCCAGCATGGTGAAAAGAAAACCTACTGACTGGGAACAAGCATTTGACAATACCATCTCAATAATGAGACAATCTCATAATGAAAATTTACAGAACACTCCTAGGCCTCCACAAGAAAAAGACTGATAGCCCAATTGCAAAATGGGCAAAAGACATGGAAACAATTTTCACAGAGGAAGATAATGGCCAACAGACACAAAAAGAAATGCTCAAACTCACTGGCAATAAAAGAGATGCAATTTAAAATCACAATGTGATACCATTTCATTCCAGTAACAGTAGCAAAGTTTAAAGGACAACAAGTAATACATGTTGGAGAGGATGTGGTAAGACAGGGTCTCTTATACATTGTTCGTGGGATTGGAAAATTGGTACAACTACTCTGGAAGGCAGTTTGACACTTTTTCAGAAAGCTCAACATAAAAATGCCATTTGGCCTATTTATTCCATTGCTTGGGATATATTCTGAGAAAATGAGAACCGAGGCACAAATGGAAACTTGTGCACCAATGTTCATAATGGCATTATTCACCATTGCAAGAACATGAAAACAGCCCAGATATCCAATTATAATCGAGTAAATTGAGAAATTATGATACATTCATATAACGGAATACAATGTGGCATGCAGGAGCAATGATTTTGTAAATTATTACCTAGTTTGGGAGAGATTAGAGAGTACTATACTGGGTGAACTGACTCGATCCCACAACGACAAATATTGTATAAAATCATTACTGTAGAATGAGTATAAGGATCCAAGGGGGGTGGGGTAGAAGCAGAGGGATAAGGGTAAGTGAGGAGCAAGAGGTAGATTCGTCATGGAGCTGTACCACTTGATGGGTGGGAGGGTGAGGGAAATTGAAGTTTGGTCTGAAAAACAGTGTATTAGAATTTTCTAAATAAACTAGTATAATAAAAATAATTAAAATGAACCACAAATTTGAATGATTTCACCTAACTTCTGACCTCATGGCACTTTGATATCACACTGCATCTATATTTATTAAACATATGTGATATTGTCTTCCTTAAGGATCTCTGGATGGTATAACTAGTTAATACACTCCCCTATTAAGTGAAACACTGAAGGCTCAAGGCCACCTAGCAAGGTCTGGAAATTTACTTCCCCAAACTCAGCTGTTCAAATCTTTTGGTGCATGGTACTACTCCAGCAGTACTCCTCTAGAATCAGGGTCGACTAGGAGGCAATTTGTTCTAGCATTGCTTTTTTTTGGTTCTGGCAATTTGTTTAATTATATTTTTAAACATCTTTACTAAACATATCTTTAATATGTTTAGGTTGTTATTTTGAATATCTTATGAAAAGAATTTCATTTATAGCAAAAAGGGAATATTTTACATTTATTAACAGATTTTTGTTGAAGTTAAAATATAATTTTACTGCCACGCTAATCAGAAATTTACAATATATGCTAGCTGACATCAGGAACAGTTTTTCTATTAAAAACAAAACAAAGAAAGTCAACTGAAATTCATTTATTTTGAGAACTGACTCATAGTTGACCCTCTCGTGGGTTTACCTCTCTCTCAGAGTAATTGGTGAATTCAAACTATTAAACAGATGCCATCTCGGAGTTGGCAACATAACACCCTACCCTCTAGGCCACCAGCCTAATTACTATTCAAAGATACTGAAAACAAATTAGTTGTCAAACAAGATAAATAAGGGAAAAAGTGAACAATTTTATACATTTTTGCATTCTTTTCCTTTTATGAGAATTTATTATGTTTTAAGTGGAGTTTAGAACAGAGATAAAAGTGTGTGATCAAATGAAACTAACAAGTGAGTATCTGTTTTATATGAAGCTTTATCCTGTACATATCACCTTTTTTTTTATTTTTTAATGTTTTCAGTGCATAGCATTTACACACAGAGGCACTGCTGCACAGCAGGTTTTTTGATTCTTGTTTGCAGTTTAGACTATAACTATTTGTTCTTTATCTAGTAGACACAAATATTAAGGACTAATTTCTAGAAAGCCAATCAGAAGTGTAGACTAAAGTCTACCAAAGATTAAAGAGGATTTTTTATTTCCAAAGAACAAAATGGTGAGGTACATTAGCATGAAATAAGAAAGAAGGACTAAAATCAAGGTTTTGTGTACCTTCTAGGCAGCACCATTTTTCCTTTTGCTTTGGCTTCTCTACAGTCTAGTGTTATTTTCCAAGTTTCCCCTGATATCCATTTTGCTCTTTTATTTCTCCCTTGTGTTTTCAGTGACCTTTTGCTTTCTTCCTGCACAAGATCCTTGCTGTCATCCCACAGTTTATCTAATATTCAGTGCTTCAAACCTACCTTTGAGATAGTTTTTAAATTCAGAAGTAAACTTACAGTCAAGGATTTCTCTAAGGTCCTTGAAGCAATTATGTCAGTGTCAAGATTAAGGTGCATCTGATTCAAACCAAAGTCTTTTTTGTTTATTTGTTCTACTTCTGAAAGTTGGACAGTGACTAAGTATAACAGAAGAAGAATCAATGCCATTTAGTTGTGTTTTGGAGAAAAGTACTGGATATTCTGGTACTAGTCAAAAGAACAAACAGATGTGTTTTGGAGAAATTGCAAACAGGGTGCTTCTTAGATGCAAGAGTGGTGAAACTTCCTCCTACATACTTAGGGCAAGCTGTTAGGAGCAGCCAGTTTTTGGGAAAAGGTATCATGCTTGGAAAGGTGGAAGGTCGGCAAAAGAGAGGAAGACTCCTCGGCAAGATGAATTGACACAGTGACTGTCAAGACGAGCTCAAGTTTACCTGCGATGATGAGGGTGACACAGAATCTGAGAAGAATCAGATGCATTGTTGATGAGGGTGCTATGAATTGGAACTGGCTGGACAGCATCTAAAACCAACATCTAGGCAGTAAGTGAGGGGACATCATTCAATCCAGTGAAACAGGGCTATTAGTCATATTGTGAATAAATGGTAAAGATAACTTGGAACATGGAATGTCACTTTTTATTACATTGCTGTTATTTAGTCTTTTCGTTTTGCTTTGGAGAATTATTCAATATGTTGTTGTTAGGTGTTGTTGAGTAGAATCCAACTTCTAGGGACCCTGTGAACAACTAATCTGAACCTTGTCCTATCCTGTACCATTCATACCTTCCATGACATATTTGAGCCCACTATGTCAATCTCTCTCACGGAGGGTCTTCCTTTCTTTTGCTGTCCCTCCACTTTTGCAAGCCTGATGTCCCTTTCCAAGGAATGGCCTCTCATAGAAACATGCCCCAAATTACTCAGTTTAAATAAATCTTAGTCCATTTAATTTTACTCTATTTAAAATTAGAATTAATTTAAGATATATTAAAATCTAGTCTATTTTAATTTTAAAAATCATGACAATGAAATTTGTAAATGAAATAAAGCACAAAATAGAAGTTCTCTATCAATTGGTATCCAAATAGAGATAAAATATGCATGAGAATAATAGAGGATTGGCTAAATTTCTCATCAGCACAGATGCTACTGAAAGGAACATGTATCCTAAGAGCTAACAGGAAGATGATCTGAGTTTGAGGAAACAAGAAACAGTGACTTATGATGTCCCAGCAAATTATTATAATTTTTAAAAATGAATTTTTAGAGAATTATAAGAACAAGCTAGAAAATCTCTGGTTTTTAGTAACATGGTGACTTATTGTATCATCCAAAATAGTGCAGTGATTTTCGTATGTGTCTTTATTACCAATGATTTCACAAATTCTTGTACTAGCCCAAATTCAAATTTCAAACAATATTCTAGAAACATCTTTCTCTGCAATTTAGAGAAGCGACAGCTCACCTATAATTTTTTTCAAATGTTTTGACATCTTAATCCTGGATTCCTTTTGGATAGATTATATATCTTGTCATAGCCTGGTTTGCACCGGGCCACCATAACATGTTTTTACAAGTAGGATAATTATATCCTGAACTCGACTGCCAGCTGATTACATTTTCATTCACAAGCCAACTCTACCGCTGTGCTCATTATTCTAGGTTAAAAAGGCTTTAGATAAAGAAAATCTTCATTTACTTAAATGAAATTAGGTTTGAGCTTTGAATTGTAATCTCCATTCACTGACTCTTAAGCTTACCCAATACTGACATATGGATCTAATATGGTAATAAAAAAAAATGAAGTAGTTTTTATTGTAAGGGTAATGCTTTTATTTTTGCCACACAAGCAATAGCAAGTTCTGTATCTTTCAATATCTCTTATTTAAAAAAGCCATTTACTCAAGGTTTTGTCCCACGTCATCACCCATGGTACATAACAACAATTACTTCCTCACTAGGACTTTTTTTTCCTGGTTGATAAATCAGTTCTACTAAAACAAAATAAAGTCAACTACATAAAATTTAAATTTTAAATCTGAGGATTGTATTTATCTGATTCTAATTATCTTATATATATTTAATATAAAATATGACTTTCTACATGCTAATTTGTAGGGGAAAAAATCTCAGATATCTGTCAGATCAGCAGTTTCAGTTGACCTTAGTAACTTGGCTAAATTCCAGACAACATAATTACCCTTTGCCTATGCAAATCATCTCCTTAATTATGATTGTATAATATAGCACAGCTTCATGCCCTAAACTATTCTATTTTTTGAGTCATTAAACTTTATTGGAAATAGGCCATGCTTATGGTCTCAGAATTTCATGAATTTTCTTCTAGGCCATATAATTGAGAAATTGAAAGACTGAGCAGTCTATCCTTAAAAATGTAAAAGCACATTGTTTCACAACCTCACAACCTAGTAAAGAAGAGGCATCTACTGCCATTATTTCATTCTTTTTATATATACAGTTATGAGACATTTACTTCTAAATATTTGTTTCAATCTTCTCAGGATTATATACTTTGGTTAATAAAATAACTGTTTTAATTATATTAAATTATGAACATTTGGCTGTAGACTAAGATCAGTATGGAGTTTCTCATGCATGGTATCGGACAGTTTTGCTCTGAGGATCATTCTGAGTCAGAATTTACTTCATGGAAACAGTCCTAGTATGCCTGCTTAAACAGGACATAAATTTAAGATGAGTAACTGATTGAAGCTATGATGTTGTGTGTTTTTTCCCCCCCACATTTGTTACATTCATAGCTGCTTTCACCAGAGAGTTCTCTACAGGTTTACATGTAGATGATTGCTTTACCAGAAGCAAAGATGTGGAATTCTGATGAAGGTTTTTCCAGGGTTGCTGTCCTCAAGTCTGTCAGATCGGTGCTCCAGTGCTTGACTTATCAAATTGTCCTCTTGATTTCTATTTAGATCTTTTCTGCCATGGAACTTTGACATTTTTCCTGAAGGACAGAAATGGGGATTCTTGAAGACTTTCTACTGTGTACATTAAGGGGATAATTCTTGTCCATCAGGAACATTTTGAGTGCCTGTTAAGTCAAGGTTTCTAAAGGTTTCCATCATTACATTCCTGTAGAGTTTCTTCTGAGCATCATTCAGCAAAGCCCACTCTTGCTGGTTGAAAAGAATGACTACGTCTTGCAGAAACAATGGTTCCATTTCTTTGACTCACTTTCTGCAGCTGTAAGGGAATTTGTTTGCAAATCCCAAGATATCACTTCCGGAAGAGTGTTCTTACCGGGAAAAGAACACAAGGTAATTTGAAGGCAGGTAAATAATTTTTGGTCCACTCTCCCTTCACAGTGGCTGAAATCCTTTCTTGGAGTTGATAGAAATGTACGATGGTCATTCTTGGTCTTCAGTTGCCCTAAGTGGACTAGTTCTCCTTGTCCCAGACTTGAGACCTTTGGTACCAGCAGTCAGGACAGTTTGAGTCACACTATATCAGGAAAGGCTATCCCTGGGATCCTCCCGGCCCAGGAATGCCCTGAGATGCACAGAGAACCGCTTCAGCTACTTGGCAGCTGAGGCTGGAATGTTGGGAAACAGCTGCGGTGGCTCGCGGAGGACAGGGACACACCACACATGCTCTGGCTGGCCCGGAAGACTTCTGGTCACCTGCTCATTGGTGAGGAGAAACGTTAAGAGGCAAGCAAAGCTGGCATTGGCCCAGAAGCCTGACTACTTGCTCTGTATTATATATAGCTATGGTCGTTTCAATTACTTTTTGTGCATCTGAAAGTTGGACAATAATGACAAATGACAGAAGAAGAATTGATGCCTTCGAGTATTGGAAAAGACAAATAAGCCTTGGAGAAAATGCTACCAGGGTGCTCTTTGGAGGTAAGCATGGTAAAACTTCATCTCACATAGTTTGGGCATGTTGTTAGGAGGGGCTAAGGTGGAGAATCAACAAAAGACGGGAAGTTCCTCATCAAGATGGATTATACAGTGACCAACAATGGGCTCAAGTATATTAGAAATTAGAGGATGGCATAGCATAGGGCAAAGTTCAGAGCCATTATTCATAAGGTCGCTACAAGTTACAGTTGACTTGACTTCACCAAACAACAATTACTAAACTTTTAGAAACAGTGACTGAACTGCTTCAGTAGATTTACAATTGCCTCAAATAATTGTGGTAGATCAGATTGGGGGGACTAAGAAAGCTGTATCTTCGATAAAAAGTCTAAATTATCAGTGTTCACTCAAATATACTTTCCTGGAGAGCTAAATTGCTAACAAACTTATTTGCACCACACAGTATTTTAAGTGGCTACTGCCAAAACTTGAGTTCACCACAATAGCAATGGGGTGGGGGGCACGGAATAAAAGAAAAAATAAGTAAAGTCTGGTAAAACTGGTCTCTGTTAGTTAAAACTCTGATGTTAAAAAGGGCGAATTGCATAATCAACAGTCCTTGCTCTTCCACTCCTGAATTCCATAAAACAGAAGACTTCTGGTTTTCTACCTCTTCTTTACTCCCCAGGAATATTACAACACTTGCTGTGAAGTTGAACACTGTGACACTGATAAATGAGAGAATGGTTACCCATGGTAGACAGTGTTTGGTGGAGCTCTCCGATCAAAACAAGTTTGGAATCAGGAGTGGCATCCACATCTGTAATAGTTTGCCTCTGGAAACCCTATGAACCTGGAAAAAGGAAGAAAGTTATACACTTGTCCAGGTCTTTCCTTCATAGGGTCCCTATGAGTCACCTCCTACTCGACAGCACTTAACAACAACAACAACATTCTAAAGCAAACTAAAATTTCAGAAGACAGAATATTCGAAAGGACATTTTCATTCATCTCTGAATAACTGGACCAAACCAACCATCCTTCTAGGATTATCTGTGTTCTTCTCTGATTGCTTTAGTGCTGATTTCATGCTGTCACATTTTTTCTGAGCATGAGATTTAGGCTGTTTTGTCCATAAATCGCCCCTTCCATGAATCGTTGAGTAGAATCTCTAGCATTGTTTTCAACTTTATTTCCATTCTCAGAAATTCTTTTCTCTTTTCCTCAGGTCAGAGTTGAATTTCTTAAGTAGCCTCCCTTTGGTGCTTCTGTGTTATTAATTGCTGGCTGTTTTGAGCTTTGGTACCAAGCAGAGCTGATTAGGTTCTTTTGTCTTCACTTTATGATGATGTTATTTGAGTAAAAACAGAACAAAACAAAAATTTCTCAAACTTTGAGCTAAGCACGTTGTATGATAGCTCTTCAGAAATTTAGTTTTCAGCTTGTGTTTTTGTACTGGCAATTTGAAGCTTCTGTCCTGGCAAACAGTATCAAGTCCAGCAGTAACAGTGGGTTTGGTGAACCCAGGGCTTAGAACTATGTAGAATATACTGACCCCAGAAGGAAATTACTTTTCTAGTGGAACTCTGCATTGCTATATAGTCAAACACTATGATAGCTGTACCTTTGTTTGCATTTGTGACCAGGTTAGGTTACTTTTCATTTTGAAAGTTTAGGTACAATTAAAGTCTAAAATAAGAGGCTATGTCTTTAACTACCCTTTACTACAATTGTCACAAAGAGAACCGATTCATAGCTGACCCTTCAGCAGGTTTCCAAGACTATAAATTTCACAGGAAGAGATTGCCAATTTTTTTCTGAAGAAGCCACTCATTCCTTTTGAACTGAGAACCCTTTGGTTAGCCCCTATATCTTCCCACAGACTATGCCACAAAAGATCCCTGTGAAATTATAAGGAAAGGTTTATTAAGAGACAATTTATTTGAGATGACAAAGACATTATTTGCTGTAATGATATTTTTATCAGTTGATTAGGGGAGATTATATGAGTTTTAATATAAAACAGCATATAAAAATAATTATTTGATGTTAAGACAACAAAATTTCTTTACATATAGATTTGTTAGCTACCCTCAAGGCCTAATACTAATTCTACAATACTGGTTTTATACACTATTTTTCCTTATGGGACTGAGTACACATAGCACAATGCTCAGGAGCATTAGCCATTATTCAGTCAAGGTTAAAAAGTTTATATAACTTGTCCCCACTGATTTTTTTATATACATATGCATAATTTCTTTATTGAAGTGTCTTTTCATGTCTTTTGTCCGTTTTTAATTGAATTGTTTGCCTTTTAGGAATGTTGGGATTTTTTACATATTTTTATGTTAATTTCCAGAGGAATGTCCATCTGTGTTTCATTGACTGCACAAAGGCATTTGACTGTGTGGATCACAACAAATTGTGGCTAACCTTGATGAAAATGGGAATCCCAGAACACTTGATTGTGCTCATGTGAAACCTAAACTTTGACTAGGAAGCAGTCCTCAGAACAGAGCTGGGAAACACTGCATGGTTCAAAATTAGGAAGCGTATATGCCAGGGATGTGTCCTATGTCCATACATTTTCAATCTATATGTGGAGCATTTTCAATCTATATGTGGAGAAGATCATCTGGGAAGCTGGGCTCCATGAAGAGAAATGTAACATGAGGATTGGAAGAAAACTCATCAACTATCTGCATTATGCAAATGACATAACCTTGCTTGCTGAAACTGAGGAGGACCTGAAGTACTTGCTGCAGAAGATCAAAGACTATAGTTTTCAATATGGATTGAAGCTTAATATCAAGAAGACAAACATTTTCACCAGTGGACAATTGGTCACATATAGATAGAAAAGGTATGGAGATAGGACATATCCCTGGTGTATACCCTCCTCAGTTTTGAACCATGAAGTATTTCCTTGCTCTGTTCTGACAACTGCCTCCTGGTCCAAGTATAGGTTTTGCATGAGCATAGTTAAGTGTTCTGGAATTTCCATTCTTCTCAGAGTTAGCCACAGTTTGTTGTGGTCCACACAGTCAAATGCCTTTGCATAATCAATGAGACACAGACATTTTCTTGGTACTCTCTGCTTTCAGTCAAGATCCATCTGACATTAGCTATAATAATTATCTATTAGTAGATAATTCAATATGCCTAATTGTCTGGCCTCTTCCAAATCCAGCCTGCACTTCAGGCAGTTTTCTGTTAATGTGTTGTTACTGTCATTTTTGGATTATCTTCAATAGAATATTTCTTGCATGTGATATTAATGATATTGTTTGATAATTTCCATATTCTGTCAGATCATCTTTCTTTGGAATGGAAACAAATACAGATTTCTTCCAGTCACTTGGCTAGATGATGGCCCTTCAAATTTCTTGGCACAGCTTGGTGAGCATATCTAGGACAGCACATGTTTGTTGAAATATATCAATTGGTAAACCATCAATTCCTGGGGTATTGTTTTTGCCAATACTTTCAGAGCAGCTTTAACTCCTTACTTCACCAGCACAAGCTCTCGCTCATATGTTTTTTCATGAAATTCTTCTGTGTCTGCCAGTTCCTTTTGGTACAATGTTTCTGTATACTCTTTCCATCTATTTTAATACTTTCTGAATCATTTAGTATTCTGTCCAAAGCATCCTTAAGTATTGCAACTTGAGGCTTGAATTTCTTCTTAAGTTCCTTCAGCTTAAGGAATGCTGAGTGAGTTTGGCCCCTTTGATTTTCTGACTCCAGTTCTTTGCACATTTCATTATAGTACTTTACTTTGTATTCTCACACTGCCCTTTGAAATCTTCTGTTTAGCTCCTTAATATCTTGATTTCTTCCCTTTGCTTTGGCTTCTCGGTGCTCTAGCGCAGTATTCAGAGTGTGTTCTGATATCCATCTAAGGTTTTTCTCCCTCCTCTGTCTTTGTAATGAACATTTGCACTCTTCCTGGATGATATTCTTGATATCCTCCCAGAGCTCATCTGGTCTTTGCTTATTAGTGTTCAAGTCTCCAGCCTGTTCCTGAGATGGTTTTGAAATTCAGGTGGGATAGACTCAAGGTCATATTTTGGTTCCCGTGGATTTTGTTTCATTTTCCTTAGCTACAGTTTGAATTTGTATATGACTAGTTGGTGATCTTTTCCACAATAAGCACCTGGCCTTGTTTTCACAGCTGATTATTGAGCTTCTCCGGTGGTTCTTTCCACTGATAGAATCTATTTGCTTCCTATGCATACCAACAGGTGAAATCCATGTGTATACCTTGCATTTATGTTTCTTATAAAACATATTTGCAATAATAAATTATGATCCCTAAATTAATGCCCATTTTTTTCTTTTTTATGCTCTTTAAGATTTTATGTTTTACACTTTTATTTAGGATACATCTTGAGTTCATTTTTGTGTATAAGGAGAGGTATGGATACCTACAAATGGATAAACAATTGTTCCAGCACCATTTGTTAGAGAGATTGTATTTTTCCTAATTAATGAACTTCAAATCTTTGTCAAAGTTCAGTTATCTATTAGTAGATAATTTGCTTCTAAACTTTTCCATTTTGTTTCATTGATCTGTGTGTCTGTCATTGTATTAGTACCAAGGTTCTGATGATCTAAGATATAAAAGTTACGTGAGGTTCTCTTACTTCTTTCTTCTTCTTTTCTGTAGTGATATACTTATCTAAGGTCTCTTTTACTTTACATTTGAAGTGAATTATTGGCTTTCTAAC
This sequence comes from Elephantulus edwardii, assembly GCF_000299155.1. Classification (NCBI taxonomy): domain Eukaryota; kingdom Metazoa; phylum Chordata; class Mammalia; order Macroscelidea; family Macroscelididae; genus Elephantulus; species Elephantulus edwardii. The sequence continues at coordinate 1,701,772 of NW_006400133.1, read as the reverse complement.
TTCTGACATAAAATGATGAAATCTGGCTTTAGATTACAGTATGTCTATAGCTTATTTTTTTCTTTTTAATACTATATTTTTAAATATCTTGAGACTGAAGGAGCCTCTGTATATAACATTTATTTTTCTTCTTTTTTCAATTAAATATATTTTTATTTACCAATTCAGAATATCTCATTTGATCACGTTTTTTTTATTTTTCAAATTTTATTTTATACTGGTTTATTTACAAAGTTCATGTACATTGTTTTTCACACCAGATCTTTCTGCATCCTTCCACCTATGAAAGTGTATGACCCTATGATAATTATTCCCCCTAACCCCCATACTGAAAGAGCAACATATTAAAATACTGAAGAGCAACAGTGTCTCTCTGGAGACTAAGGTCCGCCTGATACAGGCCATGGTTTTTGCGATCACTTGTTATGCATCAGAGAGTTGGACAATGACTAGGGAGGATAGAAGGAGAATTAACACCTTTGAGCTGTGGTGCTGGAGAAGAGTACTGAAT
>NW_006400133.1:1700611-1701161 GCF_000299155.1 Elephantulus edwardii | reverse complement strand
TGCATGTGAAATCAATGATATTGTTCTGTAGTTTCCACACTCAGTTGGGTCACCCTTCTTTGGAATGGGAACAAATATAGATCTCTTCCAGCCAAGCGGTTTTTCTCCAGATTTCTTGGCACAACTTGGTGAGCACATCCAGGACAGCATCTGTTAGCTGCAATTGGTATACCATCTATTCTGGGGTCCTTATTTTTTGCTATTTCCTTCAAAGCAGCTTGAACTTCTTCCTTCATCACCACAGGTCCTTGCTTAAGGTGGACCCAAAAACGGTTGGGTCCTCAGGCCAAGAAGAAAGACACAATCTATACAGGAGTTCTACAGGACACATCACCTTCCCTTCAGAGATAGTACAACTAAACATAATAGGCCCTGGACACAGAAAAAAAAATCGTCTGCAGTTTACGTGTTTGGAAACACAGGAGCCAAGAAAGCTTCAGATACAAGCTTTTAGGTCATGGGTTGGACAATGGGAGATTAATTCTGAAGGCATTTGGCAGAAGTGAAAGGGTATCCTGGTGGAGGGCGGAGCTGGGAAATAAGTGTGTCA
>NW_006400133.1:1695580-1699970 GCF_000299155.1 Elephantulus edwardii | reverse complement strand
CCTCTATGAGGTGAATTGATTCAGTGACTGGGGTACTCGGGATGGGTTTGTCAGAGACAATGAGATTGACACAGGATAGAGCACGGTTTAGGGCTGTTGTACATAGGGTCGCTATGAGTCGCAAACGACTCAACGGCATATAACAACAACAACAACATCCCCCATACCCATCCTCAACCCTCTGCTCCACCCACACCCACACTCTTGGATCGTCATACTCACTCTCTAGTAATTATCTTATACAATAATTGTCTTTATTGGACTGATTTAGTTGAATTAACATGTTTGCAAGAGTGCACCTGCATGCTACTTAGTATTCCATCATATAAATGTACCATAATTTCTCAACCCATTTGATTGTGGTTAGCTACTTGGCTGCTTCCATGTTCTTGTCATGGTGAATAATGCTGCCATGAACATTGATGTACAGGTGTCTGTGCCTCAGTTCTCATTTGCTTAGGGTATATTCCAAGCAGTAGAAGAGCCAGGTTCAACCTTTTGAGGAATAGCCAAACTGCCTTCCAGAGTGATTGTACAATTTTACAGTCCCATCAAAAATATATAAAAGTTCTGAGAAGCAAATTTAAGTGGGAGGCATATCATTCCCTGACCTCAAAAATCTACTGCACAGTGGTAGTAACCAAAACAGCATGGTACTGGTACAATGACAGGCACATAGGCCAATGGAACAAAATTGAGAACCCAGAAATGGACTCAGCTATCTATGGTAAACTGGTATTCACCTAAGAAATAAAATCTAAAAATGGTGAAATGATAACCTCTTCAACAAATGATGCTGACAAAACTGGACTGCTACTTGCAGAAAGCTGAGACAGGATCCACCTCTCATGCCATACACAAAAAATCAACTCAAGGTCGATCAGAGACCTTGAAGTAAAGTTTAAAACGATAAAGTTCATCAGAGACAAACAGAGATCAATCTTAGACGTCCTCGTCTATGGTATAAACAGATTGCCAAAAGCTGCCAGAAATGCTCAATCTGGTAAGGATAAAATTGATAAATGGGAGCTTCTAAAGATTAAATCACTATGCACATCAAAACCTTTTCCCAATTGAGTGAAAAGGAAATCTGCTAACAGGGAAAGAAAAGAAAAGAAAAAACCAACCCCAAAACCAAACAAAACCATTTGACAGTACGATTTCAGGCAATGGTCTCATATCAAAAGTTTACAGAATCTTACAGGGCTTCCACAAGTAAAAGACTGGCAATACAACTATCAAATTGTCAAAAGACATAAAAAGACTTTTCACATAGGGAGATGTTCGAATGGCCAACAGACATATGAAGAAATGCTCAGTATCACTGGCAATAAGAGAGACACAATTCAAACCATAATGAGATTGCATCTTACTCCAATAGCAGTGGCAATGTTTAACAGAACAGCACATAAGAAATGTTGGAGAGGATTTGGAAAGATAGGAACTCTTATATAGCTTACTTTGAAGAGTAGTTACATTTCTACAACGCTAAGTCTTACTAAGCATAATATGTTCTTCCACTTATATTATCATCCCTTTTTATTTCTTGTAGTAGTGTTTCTACAGTTTCCTTTGCACAAGTCTTTGTGTTTCTGAATAGGTTTATTAATAAGTATCTGATCTTTTGATGGCTATTGTAAACTCTATTATTTTTCTTACCTCAAAGATCCCTTTGTTAATATTAACGTATAATATGAATGTAACTGATTTTTGCCTTTAAGCACAACTCTGGTAAAGAGGAAGCCTGTCAAGTCACCTCCCTCCTAGTTTTGGCTCCTCGGTCTTGAAGTAAACCTCCTGCAAAAAAGGAAAATGGTTAAGTTGCCTCCCTTTGGAGTAGCCTCTCTCCCAACTTTGGGGCCTGAGCTTTGAGCATGACTAGTAACAAGGGAGACTCTCAAGTGACTTCCCTCCTGACTTTGTAGTCTCAGTCCTTGAGATCTCTAAGCCTTGTGTCAAGCAAAAAGAACAAAGATCCTGCTGAGTGACTGCCCATGTCATAATATTCCCTTCTGGGACCCCATCCTCTGAACAACCACTGAATCAGCTGAGGCCAAGGAACTCTGACTTGTACAATGATATTTGTATGTCTAAATGTTTTTATGGTTTAGTCTTAGAAGTATAACACCTATCAGTCAATTAACTTTATTTGAGGAATGATTTGTTAGGAAGGGCTATTCCTTGAAGAAAGACATTGTGCTTGAAAGGTAGAGGGTTGGTGAAAGAGAGGAAGATCCTTATCCAGATGGATTGACCCAGTGATTGCTGCTTAAATATTTCTTTTATTAATTTATTTTCCCTTTTATTTTTGCTTTGAATTAATTTAGTGCTAACATTTTCAATTTCTAAATGCTCTTTCAGTGTGGTTTCTAAAAGGACTAAAGTTATACAGGAGGTTTCCATGACTTTCGTTCATTATGGTTGCTATAAGTTGCCTGTGACTCAACAGCATTTAACAACATTATATCCCTTAATCCTTTTGTAGTATGTTATTGATGTTAGTTGCCATGCCAATGAATCCTATTTTATCCTGTGTCATCCTCACACTTCCTGACACACGAGAGCCCATTGAAGCAGTCACCGTGTCAGTTCACCTGGTAGAGGATATTCCTCTTCTTCACTGGCCTACACCTTCCCAGCATCATGTCCTTCTCCAAGTAATAGCGCCTCCTAGCAATGTGCGCAAAGCAAGCCTCATCAATCTTGCCTCCTAAGAGTAATCTGATTGTACCCTCTCTAAGACATAGCCATTTGTTCTCCTGGCCTTCCATGGAATGTTCAGTGCTCCTTTCCAACACCACAGCTCAAAGGCATCACTTTTTCTTCTGTCATACATACTTATTGTCCAGCTCACAGATGCACAGCAAGTGACCAGAAAGACTATGGCCATAATTAGACACCCCTTAGTAATTAAACTGACATAATTACTCCTCAATGATTTGGAGAAGTCCCTAACCACAGATTTTCCCCAGTGCCACATGTCTTTTTATTTCTGAACTGCTGGTACCAAGGGTGTAAATTATAGATAAAAGCAAGATGAAGCTCTTTTGTCATGGATTTCCCGCCTTTCCCATCCCTTAATTTCCTTTCTGGTTTTCTTCAGATTTAACAGGAATTTAAGCTAAATTTAAAAGAGACCTTGGAACACTACTGATGTGAAACAGATATTGGCTCAAAATAGGGAATATCAGAAAGATTTTTTACTTGTGTTTGATTATTTAAAGATATTTGACTGATAGGCAACAAGATGGTAGATGGAAGAAGGTTGAAACTGTCAGAAACATCATCTTATCAACACTCTTTATACCATCAGTCACGAAATCACGAGATGCATTTCACTGGGAAAGTCTATAGTCTAGAACCTTAGCAAATTACTGAGAAGCTGTGATGTCAGTTTGAGGATTAAGGTGCTCCTGACTCAGGGCATGGTCTTTTCAATCAATTGCTGTACATATAAGAGCTGGACAATGAATAAGGATTACAGAAAAGTGTATTGAATATCCTATGGACTGCCAAAAGAACAAACAGATATATCTTGGAAAAGATGCAGACAGACTACTCCTTGGAGACAAATGTGATAAAGCTTCATCACACATACTTTGGGTATGTTGCTAGGAGAGCCTGTTTCTTGGAAAGGGACTTTATGCTTCTAGTGGTGGAGGGCTAGTGAAAGAGAGAAACACCCTCAACCATCAGATAGTTTGACACAAGGTCGGAAGCAATGGGTTCTAGTATGTCAAAGATTTTGCAGATGGCACAGCACATGCCAGAGTTAATATGGGACTTTTCACAGGGTCTCTATGAGTCATAATTTACTTGATGGCAAGTAACAAAAAGAACAATATGATTCTGAAAGTTAAACAGTGACTTAGGGTGACAAAGAGAATTTATGCCTTGAGTTGTGCTATTGCAGAAATATACTGAAAATCTCATGGACTGTGAAAAGGACAAATATCTTTTTGAAAACGTGCAATAACAGTGCTACTTAGAGGTAAGGATAATGAACTATCATCTTATATACTTGGGGCAGGTAGTTAAGAGGGGCCATTCCACCAAAAAAGATAGCATTCTGTAGAAAATTGAAACTCAGTGAAAAAGAGGAAGACCCTTAATGAGATGCATTGACACAGTCACAGTACCAATGAGCTCTTTATTGATCTATAAACATAACTATCTTTCTCTAGCTAACTAGATAGTTAGCTTGCTGTCAGGTAATTTTATCACCTGTTCTTTAAGAAGCTGTCCCGGCCTTTATGACCAAGGAGGATAGAAGGAGAATTCATGCCTTTGAGCTGTGGTGCTGGAGAAGAGTATTGAAAATACCATGGACTGCTAGGAAAACAAACAGATTCATCCTGGAAAGGGTTAAACTGGGTGGCTCCTTGGAGGC
>NW_006400133.1:1686348-1690430 GCF_000299155.1 Elephantulus edwardii | reverse complement strand
ACTAAAGAGCTGAACAGAAGATTCCAAAAGGCAGCACGGAATGACAAAGCAAAATATTACAATGAAATGTGCGAGGAGCTAGAGTTGGAAAGTCAAAAGGGCACAACTCATTCAGCATTTCTCAAGCTCAAGGAACTGAAGAACAAATTCAAACCTCGAGTTGCTATAATCAAGGATGCTTTTGGCAGAATGTTAAATGATCCAGGAAGTATTAGAAGAAGATGGAAGGAATATACTGAGTCATTGTATCAAAAGGAATTGGCAGACATTATAGATATTAAAAAAATCAAATAGAAAATAAAGCAAATTGAAAAATAGTAAGACATTTCAATTTAGAGAATCCATTTAATCACACAAATTAGGAAACATTTTTTTATTCCAAGGTATATTTAATTTCTGTTTATTCTCACTAATATAACATAATGTGTTTTAGTTAGTATTTTTGTGATTACTAGATAGTTGGTTTAATGTTATAAAGATTCTGGAGAATAGCTGGTTTTGGAAAAAATTATGCCTTATTCCTTTAATGAAGGATTCACAACAATATCAAGAACATTTCTGATCATATTTACGTATGTGGTTTGAGGCCACCAGCGGCTCTGTGGGAGACAGATGGGCATTCTCCTCTAGTGTGATTAACTGCCTCTGAAAATCCACAAGAGTGTCAGCAATGCATCAGCTTTGACTCTATGGTACACAAAACCCAACAACAGCATTAATGTTAATGAAAATGTACATATGTTTACAATTCCTTCTAAAATTGTTGCAAAGTGATTTATTTTAAGTTCTCTTTAGATAACATTTCAATGCCCACTAATCATATACTTTAGATGCTAGTTCTTGTAGGTGTTACAGTTAGTTCCATATCATCTCCTGCCCTACCTTTTCTTTTCATATGCCATCAAAGGAGTGCTAAAATTGCTAAGAGTAGTCCCCCAAAGCAGCAGTGTGATTATCTAGAGCTCTTATTGAGCACTGCAATCTCAAAGGCTCACAATTTGAAGCCATCAGCTCCTCTGCTGGACAAGGATGGGCAATCTCCTCCCATGTAGTTAACTGCCTCTGAAAACCTGTCAGAGGTTCAGTTATGAGTCAATTTCAATTTGAAGATACACAACAAGTGTAAGGAGTTGCACCACTAACCCAAATGTATGGATTTGAACCTACCAGCTCCTCTACAAAAAGAAAAGAAAGAAAAAAAAAAGATAGTCTCCTCCTCTGTGAAACCCTTGAGGGTCAGAAATGAGTTGGTTCTTACTCCACAGTACATCACAATAATAGTGCTTCTATGACATAGATACCATAAGTTGATGTCTTTAACAACAAGATGCATTCTCTTACAGTTTGAGTCTAGAAATCCAAATTTAGGATATCAGCTCTAGAGGAAGACCTTTTCTCTGTTGGAGCTGAAAAGAGGTGCTTGTTTTATTTGGTATCTGTAGATTTTTCATTCTCTGTAGATCTTCGTGTGTCATAGCCTTCCTAATGTCAAGGCACTTAGGTTCACAATGATGTACTACACTCCTGGAAATTATTTCTTGAAATGGAGGTATCCCCTGTTGGCTTGCTTTCCTTTTATTCATCTCTGGTGTTGTTATTGTTGTGCCATTGAGTCTCCTGCATCTAATTGTGACCCTATGAACAATAGCTTCTGAACTCTGTTCTGTCCTGAGACAATCTCACTGTCCCCTATTTTTATCCTAGTCATTGTGTCAGTCCATTTCTTCCAAATTCTTCCTCTGCTGAGTTGTCCTTCTGCCCTTCCAAACATGATATCTTTCTCCCAGGACTGGCCATGTGCCCAAAGTATGTGAGATGGAGCCTCAAAATCCTTGACTCTAGAAAGAAAGTTGATTTTACACTAAGATAGACCTGTTTGCTCTCTTGGCAGTACATGATATGTTCAAAATTATTCTCCAGTACCACAACTGAAATGCTTTAGTTTTTCTTCTGTCATCTCTATTTATTCCAGCTCCCAAATGCATAGCAAGTAATTGTGATGAACCTGGCTTAGATCAGGAGCACCTTACTCTGGAGACTGATATCTTTGCAATTCAGCACTCTGAAGAGTCTTTGACAGCTGACTTTCCTAATCCAATTCTCCTTTTCATTTCCTGGCTAATAGTTTAAAGAATGTTGACTGTGGACCTGAATAAGCAAAAATGTTAGCAATCACAATAGCATCTCTGATGAGATAGAAGTTATTACAGACCACACCCTAGAGAGACACCCTTTGCTTTGCATAAGAGGTATGATGAGATTAAAGGATGTTGTGTTTTTCCTCTTAATCTTCTTACAACCATTGGGTTTTCAGAAAATAGCTGATCATTCCCATACAAATTCAAAATTCAACCTATGATGACTATTGACACTATTGAATATTTAGCAATAGCCTGACTTTACATGTGTTTACATAGTAACTATTAGATATATAAATATATGACATGAAATAAAAACTAATTTAACTCCCAATAGAACTTCAGAGATGGTTTCCATCATATTACATAGAATTAGGGAGATTGTGACAAAGGAAAATATCAGAATGTGAAGAAACAACAATCTTTTGATATCCTGTGCTTACACATTCCACCAAAATCAGGACCACATGATATATTGCTAGAATTACTCACTGACCAGAAAATGGTTTGTACAAGTGAGGGGCCTGGAAACGTAACGTTAAGTGGCAAATATACACCTGAGCAGCAGATGGAAACAGTACAAAGTACTTAACAAAGACTGGAAAAGGAGAGCCTGAGTGAGTTATAGCGTAGTATCAGTTTGTGGTCCTTTGTAAAAATGCTTGGGTGATGAAATACACTAGCTTTAGAAAGAACCAGTCCACTGTACAAATTGTTATCTGTAGGTTATTATAATAAAGAATCTATTTTATAAATTATTTTATTTTACCTTATCTATAGTTGTCATAGGTTTCACTCGTGCGTTGTTTTCCTTATTTAAACATTTGACGGGGAACTATGACAGCACAGTCCATAGGGAGTTGCCCTGCTAACCCATAGGCTGTATCTTTGTAGTGATTTTAACCACCAGTGACTTTGTGGCATAAAGACAAACATCTCCTCCCATGTGATTTATATCCTCCAAAAACTCTCTGAAAGATTACCTATGAGCTGTTCTCAATGGCAAAGAGGTATTTTTGTTTGTTTTTTGAGTCATCAAATAATGCAAGAAAGAAAAAAATGCTTTAATAGGCACTTGAAAAGATAAAGTAGTAATAGAAAGGGAACAATAGTGATTATATAAAATATGTATGTGAATGATTACATAAAACACAAAAGTAAATGTGTAAAATATGTTGCATATGAATGATTAATCAAATCAATAAAAATTTTTTAAAAGCTTTTTCTTACAAATTATTTTGTGAAAAAGTACACATTAGGTTTTGCCAAATACCCCTGACAGAGTTTTTTATTGTAATTTTCTTGAAAAATAATACACTTATACTACATGTACCTTACATTTTAGTAAACAAATAAAATAAAAATTTAAGAAAAAAAACAAAAAGCTTTAAAAAATAATAATAATAAAAATGTGTTCCAGAATACAAATCATAGATCTTTTTAATTTAATCCACATAGATGTGAATCAATAATTTAAAGCCTGAAGAAAATGTATGTATAGAACACATTTCTCATAAACTAAGAGAATAAAAGTTTATGAATCTGTATAAATTGTTAAATCCTAAAAATTCTTTGCCTGATCTATATTTACTGACTTAGATTTTTATTAGCATTATAAAAAGAATGGGAAAGCAACAGTGAGTTTTAGTATAGCTACCTACATATGCATACTGATTACTTTCTTTTTCACAATCCATAATGATTTAAAGAGGTATAAGATTGATTGCTGTGTTAGAGTCAGCTGCATTGAGTGAAGCAGTGACATGTTCTAAAGACTAATAGTAAAACATACACTGAATACAAACCACAGAACATAACAAAGAACCTTCACATTTCCCTACACATGGTCTTTGACAAAATCACCAATGTGCAAACCTTTTTTTTTCTTCTATATTTTATTAATTTTCATAAACATTTACAGAGATTTTGGGTTTCCATTCATTC
>NW_006400133.1:1684398-1686248 GCF_000299155.1 Elephantulus edwardii | reverse complement strand
ACTTTTCTCCCTGCCTACCCTCTCCCCTCCATCCACTCTTCTTCTTAAAAAGCAAAAGAAAAACTTTTTCATTGTTATGCAATTCTTCCCACCAAGTCCACTCAACTGTGCAGCCTTCATTCTGGACTCCTGTCACGACAATAATATCCAATCACATATCCCTTTTAAACAATTCTTTCCCTCATCTGTTTCAATGTTGTATACATCATTCCTCCCTTCCTTCTCTGTCTTCCCTCAACCCTGATGTCAGTCCCATTTTACAACTGTGGCCCTATGCAATAGTTGTCCTTTTGTGACTGAGATACTTCACTCAGCATAATGTCCTCAGGGTTATCCATTTTCCGTAATATTTCATGAATTCTTTGTTTTTCAATGCTGTGTAGTATTCCATTGTGTGACTATTGCCAGAACTTCTCTATCCATTCCTTTCTTGATAGGCACTTGTGTTGTTTCCAGCTCTTTGCTATAGAGAACAAAGCTGCAATAAAAATGAGTGTGCACACCTGCTTGCGTGTCGGTTATGGTTTCTTTAGAGTTATGATTGAATTGAATAAATTGTCTAAATTTTAAGATTTTTTTTGTTCATCAAGTTAACATAAAAATGAATCCCCTTTCTTTTCTGTGCAACATTTCATTTTTTTAGAGCAAATTTGGGAAAATATCATAAGACCTATTATGTTTTTAAAAAAATAAAAAAATATAATGAGTTAGCTGCTGGAATCTCTACTAAGAACCTGAATTTGAGGTGTAGGTGGACATATAAAAGGAAACAAGTTGAGGTACATATCAGCTAATTAAACCCAAAGTAGTAGATTAAACTGGTTAATTTCATATTGAGAAGTGATTCTCTGCTATAGAATTTACAATATGTCTCACAGATTGCTTATCTTTTCCAGATAGTACATAAGGATATTAAAAGGAAAATATTTACAATCCATTTGGGAAAGAGGTAAGATGCTTTCATTGCTAATGGTTAATGAACATTATCCCCAGGCACAAATGGGGACATTGTCTATATTCACATTTTGATGGATGCTAGCTAAGCAAAAGAGTCAATTAAAGGTTGACAACAATCAGTTTGCAGAGGAAAAAAAATTATGAGCTTAAATTAATAAATAATAACAAAGAAAAATGTTTTTTTCTAATAGACAAACTCAATTCACACTAAATATTTAATTAGGAAATAAAAGTTAATTAGATTTATTTCCATTTTGCTCACTAAAAGTAAGCACACTTTGAAGATTTAGGTTTCAACCAGCAATATAAAGATATTTTGGTCTTTCTTTTATTAAATTTTAGAAAAATTAAAGTCATTGTATATTAAATTAAATTAAATTTCTGGTGAGAGTCATTATGTTGTTGTTGGTAGGTGTCATTGAGTCGTAGATGACTCATAGCAACCCTATAAACAAAAGACCTGAACAGTTGTATAACTTTGGTCGTTTCTCCATGTTTATAGCATTTCCGGATACAAGCCATTTCGGAAGTGGATGCCATTCCTGCTTCTAAGCTTGTTGTAATACTGTCCACCATGAGTAAACATCATCACATATGGCACATCAGCGTCACAGTGTTTAGCATCACAGCAACCATGAGTTACCTCTGTATAGCAATGCACAGACCAGTGCCATATATGCTATAAACAACGTAGAAGACGGTTTGAAAAAACAAAAAAAACCAATTTAAACCAGGCCTGAAGACTGCAGACATTATCATTGTTGTTGTTGTTGTTGTTGTTGTTGTTGTTGTTATGTGCTGTCTAGTCATTTTTGACTCATAGCGACCCTATGTACAACAGCCCTAAACCCTGCTCTATTCTGTGCCAATCACATTGCATCTGACACACCCAT
>NW_006400133.1:1650454-1679983 GCF_000299155.1 Elephantulus edwardii | reverse complement strand
AGAGTCAACCATTTTGAATAATATTGCATGAGTTCCTTGTTTTTTAATGCAGCATAGTATTCCATTGTGCGAATATACCACAGCTTCTCTAGCCGTTCGTTTGTTGATGGGCACTTAGGCAAACCTTTAAATAAATGTGCAAAGTTAAAAGAACAGTTTATGTATTAGCTCTGTCACATATATTTTCTCCTCCTAAAAATCAGAGAAGACGTAACACATTTTAAAAATTCACTCAAAAAGAAGTAAAAGAAATCATTAAGTGGTCAGAATGAAGGCATGCACGTATTTTCAGAGTGCTGAAATTTCTTAATATTGCAACACTCTTCTTATTGATTTAAATATAAGTTCAGTTTAACATTATACTATTAACAATAATAAAATAGTAATAAAAACAATAATAAAACATAGAATAGAAATATTGTTGTTGTTAAGTGCTGTTGAGTTGGGTATGATCCATAGCAATCTCACAAACAACAGACCTGAACCATGTCTTATATAGTACTATGTTTACAATCTCAGGCATACATGACCCCACTACTGTAGTCACTGTGTCAATCCATCTAGTTAAAGGTCTTCCTCTTGCTGACCCTCCAACTTCTACAAGCATAATGTCTCTCTTCAAAAAATAGCCTTTTTTAGCAACATGCCCAAAGTATATGAGACTAAATGTTATGTTCTTTGTCTCTGAGGAGCATTCTGGCTGCACCTTTCCCAAGACTTATTTATTCTTTTGGCAATTCATGGCATAGTCCATACTTTTTTTCCCAGATCACATTTCAAAGACATAAATTCTTCTTATGTCATATTTATTCATTGCCAAGCTATCAGCAGCACAGCAAGTAATTGTAAAGACGATGGTCTGAATCAGGCAGGCACACGTTAGACCTCAAACAGGCTCCTCAATAATCTGAAGAAGGCCCTGAAGAAGGCCCCAGAGCAATATGTCTCCTCATCACATGACAGCTGGTACTAATTGTGTTGATTGTGAATCCAAGTAAAATGACGTCAATGACATTTTCAGTCTCTTCTCAAAATCCAGGCCTTTATTTGTTAGTTAAAACATGTCAATTGGTATCCAACAATTTCTGGAGTTTTCTTTCTTGCCAGTGCCTTAAGTGCAGTTTGAATCTATTCTTTCATTACCATTCGCTCTTGATCATAGTTACTTCATGAAATATTTCTATTTGACTCAATTCTTTCTGGTAGAGTGATTCTGTGTATTACCTCCATCTTCTTTTGATGCTTCCTGAGTAAGTCAAGGTTTTACTCATAGCATCTCTCAATATAGCAACTCAAGTCTTGCATTTGTTTTTCAGTTCCTTCAACTTGATAAATGCTAAGGTTATTCTGCCTTTTAATTATTCATGCCAGTTCTTGGCACATTCCAGTAGAATACTTTGGTTTGTTTTCTTGAGTTGCCCTTAAAATATTCTGTTCAGTTCTTTTGCATCTCTTGCCTTTGTGTTGGCTTCTCGACACTCGAGTGCAATTTTCAGAGTATCTTCTGATACCAATTTTTGTTTTTTTCTTTCTCTTCTTTTTTGGTTATGACCTTTTGTTCTCCTCAATGTTATCATTGTTGTCATCACACAACTCCTTCATCTTTGATTATTGGTGCTCAATGTCTGAAACAGATTCTTATTTTAATTATTATTATTATTATTATTATTGTTAATTTCAATGAAAATTTAGAGATTTTGGATTTCCATTCATTTATTGTTTCACTTTTCTCCCTGCCCACCCCTCCCCTCCAGTTCATTCTTCTCTTTGAAAAGTAAAAGAAAAATTCTTTCATTGTTATACAATCCTTCCCCTCAAGTCCACACCGTGATGCAGCCTTCCTTGTAGAACTCATGTCATGACAATAATACCTAATCATATATACCTTTTAAACAATTCTCTCTCTCATCTGTTTCAATGAAGTATACATAATTTATCCCATCTTTCTCAGTCTGCCCCCAAACCACTATGTCAGTCCCATTTTACAACAGTAGCACTATGCAGTATTTGTCCATTTGTGACTGAGATATTTCACTCAGTTTAATGTCCTCCTGGGTCATCTATTTTGAATAATTATTCATGAGTTTCTTGTTTTTCAATGCATCGTGGTATTCCATTGTGTGAATATACCAGAGCTTTTCTATACATTCGGTTTTTGATGAGGATTTAGTGGAGCTGCTCTCTTTCCCTTTCCCTGCAACAGCTACAATTCTGTTTATCACTGGTAGAGCTTCAAAACTATTTCACCTCCCTTTCCCAGAAATAAAAATCCATGGCCCCTGACTTTTTTCTTATCTTGTACCAAGCACTTGTGAACATCCTAATTCCCAATTTCCTTGTAAGACAATATAAAACTCCACTGTAACTTTAAGGGACTGCTGATCTCTGCCTTAGAGTCAGTACCGCAGTTTCTCCTCAATAAACTGCCTTTCTTGGCTTGAATTCAGTTCTGCCCTTCTTCAACGACTTTACGTATTTGAAACCTGATTCCCTAACTTACTCTCTCTCTCCCCCCCACCCCCATAGAGTATGGCCTGATTCTATATTGAGATCCTCTGAAAACTGAAAAATTATCTTCTGTATCTCCTCATATGTAACCTGTGTGCTGTATCGTCACAATTCTTTTCACTCCCCAATGGGCTTGATAGGTCTCCTGACTGCCCTTCTTTGAACTAATTGAGAGGATACCCTTCTCTGGGATATTCTGCCTCTGGCCATTGCTGGCCTTCTGAACACCTGCACAACAATTTGGGGTAAGTGGTGGTGGATCTCCTCTCTCTAATCTATTGCTCTCTTCAGACTCTAAAAATCCTAGTGCTAGACCAGGTAGATAACTCAGCCACCTAGGCTGGACTCTCCTGATGCTGGGTATACCTACATCCTAAGCAGACCTTTTTCTTGTAAGGACTAAAGAGAAATAGGGAATACCTTATTCCCTTAAGTCTCTCTCTTTCTATCTCTCTCTCTCTGAACCCCCACTACTGACACCACCCCCAATCATGGGAACCAGCCAATCCTGTCCTTCTCAGTACACTTCACTGGGGGTATCTCCTCCACTCCCTTGATACTCTTTTATTACATGGTATAGACACAGTATCAATTAAATAATAGGTATCAATAGCCCTAGGATGGGGTGCTTGAATTTAACACTCTCAGAAACTTCTACAATGTTTACCAACACAGTGGCAAATGGTCAGAAATCCCCTACATTCAGGCCTCTTTTTTTTCCTCTCCCCTCTCTGTCCTTCTCTCTGTCAAAACTGTCTCTCCCTGTCCTTTTCTGTCAAAACTGTCATCAAATTCTATTAGCTCTTTCTAAACCTTCTCACTTTCCTGGTCACAACTCCCTCACCTTTGATCCCACTGATCTCTCAGTAACTCCTACTGCTCCTGCTCTTCCACCTCTGCCAGACACAAATGTAGCATCAACACAGGAAGCCCTCTCCAAGTCTACCTCAGACTCAAAGCCCCCTTCCTTTTCCCCTCCCCTCTTGTCACTCTTACTTATTCCCTGTTGGCCTCTACCAATCTGGATCCAGCCTGAAACTACAGCCAAACTTTTTCACTCTCTGTTATTTCTTTCTGGCTATCTACTAATACTACTGAAATTTTTTTGTCTACTTACAACTCATAAAATTATGCTATCAAGCCAAGGTGAGTTATTTTTAATCTGTGGCCCTCAGACCTGGTTTTAATTGTTTTTGGTCAAATATTATTCCAAGTGGTATAGCATTGGTCTGTCCTTTTGCTGTACAGAGGTAACTTGTGGTTGCTATGAAGCTGAACACTATGACACTGATATGTCAAATGCTTTAATGGTTACCCATGATGGACAGTGTTTGGTGGACCTCCCCAATTAAAACAAGCTTGGAAATAGGAGTGACATCCACTTTCAAAATAGCTTTCTTCCAGAAATTCTATAAACTTGGAGAAATAATGAAAGTTACACAAGTGTTTAGGTCTTTTATTCATAGGTCACTATGAGTTGCCTACAAACTCAATGACACTTAACAACAACAAATAACTTCCTAGTTAAAAAGTTAAAATATAATCTTCTGCAACTTATATGTTATTCTCTCCTTTTCCGAATAACACTTGACCCCCCCTTCCTTCTCTGATCTAATTCAGCAGACAATTTTGCATACCATCTTCTTCCAGAAGTGCTCCAGAAAAGGACACACAGGCAAATCTGCTAAGTTCCTGCTCCTTCCCCTCTAGTCGGTATAGCAAGGTCTGATTTCTATCTAGGCTCACAAAAAACCTCAAAAAGTACACAAAAAATGGACCCCACAAAAAAGGCATAATAGTTTTAAATGCCCATTTTATCTCCTAATCAGCCCCTGATATCCAGAAGGAAAAAAAATGAAAACAAACAATCAAAATAAAAACCTGAAAAAGACCCTCAAACACCTCAATGAGAACTTCTGAATATGGCATTTAAATTCTATAGCAATAGAGAAGAGAAAGAAAAGGCAGACAAATCCCAGAGAGATAAGCCTAATTACCAGCTCTTGGTGGCTGCCCATAAAATCTCCAAAGCTTCAAAAGAACAAGCAACCTTAAGACTCCACTTGGGCCCTGCTTTATGTGTGGTCAAGAGAGTCACTGGGCTAAAGCATGTCCCACATTCCAACCTCCACCCAGACTTTTCCCAAGTGTGGTGAAAAGAGGCATTGGAAGGGAAACTGCCCCCTTTATTTCCAGAGGGAGAGGCCAGTCCCTTCAGACCCCTAGTCAACCAGACTTCCAGCCAGATCTGAGATTACCCAGCCTATAGGTCTAACCACTTAAGACTGAAGGTTCCCAGCGCCACCAACCCCATTAAACATCACCTAGCCAGAGCCTAGGGTAACCATTCAAGTTTCAGGTGAGCTAATCTCTTCTTTAATAGACACAGGGGCCACTTACTCTGCCCTCCCTGATTTTTCAAGATCAACTTTTTCCTCATAGATCTCTGTTGTTGGTGTTGATAGTCTCATTTCCTTACCTCTAATCACTTCTCCACTCCCCTGCCAAATACAAAGAATCCCTTTTTCCACTCTCTTTCTTCATTTTGCCTCAATGTCCCATGCCCATTTTAGACTGAGACCTGCTTTCTAAATTTAAGACACCTCTCTCTTTCCACATCCCCCTAACAAAATCTGTCCCTATCCTGTTATTAACTCTAGAAAAAAAATGTATACTTGAGATACATCCTCTCCCCCTGGATTTTCCTGCAGAATTAGTAAATCCTAAAGTCTGAGACATATCCCAAACATCGGTTTCTTCTAACCACAAACCAGTCCTGGTCAAACTCCAAGATCCATCCATTTCCCAAACCAAGCCCAATATCCGTTTTCCTTGTCTACCAAAGATGACTTAAGCCTATATTTACCAGACTTTATGCCAAGGTCTTCTGAAACCTACTCACTTTCCCTATAGTTGAGCCATTCTGCCAAAAAATAAACAAGGTGGATCATACGGCCAAATCCAGTACTTGTGCATCATCATAAGTGCAGCCATCCTGCTCATTCATCCTGTGGTCCCTAACCCTTATACACTTCTCTGTCAAGTCCCTTCATATATCACTTACTTTACAGTTTTAGATTTAAAAATACCTTCTTCACTTTGTCTACATCCAGACTCCCAAGATCTTTTTGCATTCACCAGACACTCAACCGTCTCAACAACTTTCCTGGTCTGTCTTGCCCCCATGTTTCTAGGAGAGTTTACATTTTTTTTAGACAGGTCCTAGCTGCAGACCTAGCCACCCTCTTCTAACTTAGCACTCTTCTGTAATAGGTAGATGATCTCCTATTTTACAGTCCTTACTTTGACCACTTCACAAAACACACAACCCTTCTTCATTTTTTGGCACATTGAGGATACAGAGTGTCCCCTAATAAGGCTCAATTATCTGTTTCCCAAGTTACATATCTCAAAGTTACCCTCACTCCTACCGAAACGAAAATTACTATCGACCATTGAGGATACATAGTCTCACGTACCCCACCTACTTTAAAAGCTGAAGCTTCTTTGGCCTGGCAGGTTGCCTTTGCCTATGGGTTCCAAATTTTGCCCTGTTAGCAAAATCCCTTTATGGGGCAGCTAAGCGAAAGCAAAATAAAGACTTAGACCCCACCAAACCCATTGTTACACCTTTCAGAGCCCTACAATAAACCCTTACTAGAGCCCCTGCTTTAGCCTTATCTGATATTACTAAACCCTTCATTTTATACGTTACTGAACATCAAAGATTAGGCGTGAGGTCCTAGGACAAAATAAGTGTCCTTCCTTCACCTCGGTAGCATATCTCTCAAAGCAGCCATCTCCCACTGTCTGTGGCTGGCCCTCTTGCCTCTGAGCATTAGCAGTGACAGCCTTCTTAGCAAAAGAAAGCAAAAAACTGGCCATTGTTCAACAAACCACTATTCCATCCCCTCACCAGCTGAAAGATCTCTTGTGATATGGCACTCTTAAAAAAAAGGTCTGGAGTCTCCTGAATTGACAATAGACAGCTGTCCATCTCTCAATCCAGCAACCTTATTCCCCAACTCAAACTATGCAGTTGCTCATTCCTGCATAGAAACACTGGAAAGCTTAACTCCACACTTCAGTCGTAAGAACCATTCTTGTCAATACAGAATATACTTGACTCCAGAGATGGCAACTCCACAGCCCTGATAATTAAGATAGATTTCAAATTCAGATGAGATAAATTCTAGATTATATTTTCATTTGTGTGGCTTGTTTTAATTGTCTTCAGCCTCAATTTGAACTTGCACATGAGTAATTGATGGTCAGTTATAGTCAGTACTTGACTTGATTTTGACTATTGCTATTGCGTGTCTACAATTTTTCTTTCCACAGTTACAGTCAATCTGAGTTTTGTGCAGTTTAGTTGCTGAGAACCATGTATCAAGTGTCATTTATGTCTTTTAAAAAATGTATTTGTGATGAATAAATCATTAAATGTACAAAATTTTATCATTCTATTTCCAACCTTATGTCTATCATCAATTAAGTACTTTCTCTCTCTCACTCTGTATGTGTGTTGATTGTCTTTGAGTCGAGAATGACTCATAGTGACCCTATGAACAAAAGGCCCCGAGGCCCTTCTACAACTATCATTATTTATCAAAGATCATAGAGTTTCCAGAGGCATGTTATTTAGGAAGTGGATGCCACAACTGCTTCCAAATCTGTTATAGTATGTTATTGTTGTATGTGTCATTGAGTCACCTGTGATGTATAGTGACCCTATGTTCAGCAGCTCTGAACCCTTCCCTGTCCTGAGCCAGTCTCACTAATACTTACATACTAATCCTTATCGCCCCAGTAATTGTATCAATCCATCTCATCCGGGTTCTTCCTCTCCTGCACTGTACGTCCATCCTTCCAAGTATGATGTCTTTCTCCAAGGAACTATCTCTCCTGGCCTTGTGCCCAAAGTAAGTGAGTAAATTCTACTATCCAAGGAGATCCTTGGTTTCACCCCCTCTAAGACAGACATATTTGTTTTCTTGGCAGCCCATCGTATGTTTAAAATTCCTCTCCAGCACCACAACTAGAAGGCATCTTCTTCTTCTTTGATCTTTAGTCATTGTCCAACTCTTTGTAGCATAACAAATAATTAAAAAGACCATGGCCTGGATTAGGCATACCTTTGTATCTAGACTGACATTGTTGCTTTTTAGCACTCTGGAGAAGTCCATAACAGCAGATTTTCCCAATGCAATTCGTCTTTTGATTTTCTTATGAATCTGAACAAGCTGTTATTGTTAAAAACCTCAATCTCTTCTCCATCTATTATGGTACTGCCAATTGACCCAGTGGTGAGGATCTTTGTCTTCTTGATGTTGAGCTTCAATCCATATTGCTTCAGGTCTTCTTCAGCTTCTGCTAGCAAGATTGTGTCACTTGCATATCATAGGTTGTTAATGAGTCTTCCTCCAATCTTGAGGCCATGCTGCTCCTCATAAAGCCTTGCCTCCAGAATGATCTGTTCTGCATACAGATTGAAAAGGTATGGGGACAGGATGTATCCCCGACATATCCCTTTTCTGATTTTAAACAATGCAGAGTTTCCTTGCTCTGTTCTGAGGACCGCTTCTTAGTCCAAGTATAGGTTTCATATAAGCACGGACAAATATTCTGAGATTCCCATTTTCCTCAAGGTTAGTCACAATTTATTGTAATCCACAAAGTGAAATGTCTTTGCATAGCCAATGAAACACAAATAGACATTCTTCTAGTACTCTCTGCTTTCTGCCAAGGTCCATCTGACAATGGCAATAATATTCTGATTACCACAACCTCTTGTAAACCCCGCTGGTATTTCTGGTAGTTCTCTATCAATGTACTGTTAAAGTCTTTTCTGGATAATATTTAGCAAGATTTTACTAGTATGTGATATTAGCAATAATTGTTTGATAATTTCTACACTCTGTTGAGTCACCTTTTTTTTGGAATGGGAGTAAATATGAATCTCTTCCAGTCAGCTGGTCAAGTAGTTGCCCTGCAGATTTCTTGGCACAACTTAGTGAGAACATGAAGGCAGCATCTGTTTGCTGAAATAGGTCAAGTCCATCAATTTTGGGGGCTTTATTTTTTTGCCAAGTCTTTCAGAGCAGCCTGTATTTCCTCCTTCATTACTATTGCCTCTGCTCATATGTTGTTTATTTAAATTCTTTGTGTCAGTCAACTCTTTTTGGTACAATAATGCTTCCTCAATCATTCAATATTCTTCTGATAACATCCTTAAACATTGCAACTTGTGGCTAGAGTTTATCCTTTTGTTCCCAACTTTTGCAGTCCAATCTCCAATAATCATTAATGCTTCTTGATTGCAAATTCAGTGCAGTGTTTGTTTAAAATCTTATTTTTCCTTCTTTTTGTCTTTAAGACCTCTTGTTGACACCTTTCTGTTTTCAGACATTAGAAATAAATACATAAAATTCTATACTGATTATCATTTATTATTGCAAGCTTAAATTCTTATAATTCAAATACCCATAGATCTTTCATTAATCTTCTAATAAAAGGCTACACTATTTTTGTGTTGTTTTGTTTTATTTTGTTTTTGGTGAGAAAATTTTTACTTAGAATTAGTCAGCTGGATTCAGTTTAGATGATCCCAATTTTGTTGGCAACATCCAAAGCTTCATAGTAAGGAGCAAGTCAAACATAGGTCATCTTCTCTCCATCAGGCCTAATCAAAGTGTTGATCTTAGACACATCTATGTCATAGGGCTTCTTTACAGCTTGTTTAATTTGGTGCTTGTTGGTCTTGACATCCACAATAAACACATGTGTGTTGTTATCTTCTATCTTCTTCATGGCTGACTCAGTGGTCAGGGGAAATTTGATGATGGCATAGTGGTCAGGCTTGTTTCTCCTGGGGGCGCTCTTCCAGGGGTATTTGGGCTGCCTTTGGAGTCTCAGAGTTTTAGGCCGCCTGAAGGTGGGTGACATGCGGATCTTCTTTTTTTGTTTTGTTTTGTTTTTTTGTTTTTGGCTGTAGATGCCCTTCAGGACTGCCTTCTTGGCCTTTAATGTCTTTGTTTTGGCTTCAATTTTGGGAGGGGCAAAAACTTCCTTCATCGCTTTTGGTGCCATCTTTTTAGATGGTGCCATCTTTTAAAATCAAGTCCGCTTCCTCATTGCTAATACTAAATCTTGAACTTCAGTAACTGCGTTTTCAAATTTTTCTCAGTCATTGTTGTTAGGTGCCATCAAGTCAAGTATAACTCATAGCAATCCTTTAAACAGTATATCTGAACCCTAGTGTATCCTGTGCCAACCTCAGAATCTCTGACACATTTGAGCCCATTGCTGAAGTTCTCCATGTCAATCCACCTTGAGGGTAAATTGGAAAGTCTTCACCTCCATCTCCATTCCTCTACCTTTTCAAGTATAATGTCCTTCTCTAAGAAATTACCTCTCCAAACAACATGCAAAGTATGTAAGATGAAGTTCCATCATCCTTGCCTTCAAAGAGCACTCTGACTTTAGCTTCTCCAAGACGTATGTGTTTGTTCTTTTGGCATTCAGTGGGATATTCAGTACTCTTCCCAACACCACAACTCAATGGCGTATTTTTTTATTCTGTCATCCTTACTCATTGTCTAGTTCTCAGCTATATAGCAAGTTATTGAAAAGACTATGGTTTCTCAATTGAACGTTCTATATTGCTTTCAGAGTTTCTACTACCTTTCTTTAAACAAACAAACAAAACACACACAACAAACAAAAAAACAACCAGAAATAAAAAACAAAGACAAAACCCCAACAACAAAATAACCTAGTATTCTAGTGATTATAATTACACATATTTATTGGAAATTGTAGCTCTCCCAGTGCACTGTCTAAACCCTTGGAATGTTAGAGTAATTATATTGGAAGGAATGGCCCTTTTCCCAAGTCTTGTCATCGATACTCATTTCAATACTTCTTGGATCTTTAAGTTTAGTGTTCTCACATTTAATTCACAAGTTCTCACATTAAACTAGCTGTCATACTTCAAACCTCTGTAATGAGGCTCAAAAATTCCTTCAGATAAAAAGTGGCAAAAATATAATTCTTTTTGTTATCTTCTGTTTTAGCATCTTTCCTCTCAGATTTCTGTGTCTACACTCACATACATGTGAACAAATAAAAAAACCATGCATACGTACAAATAAACAATAGCATATAGATATACCTATTTATATTTATTTTTGCATATATTTATACACACATATACAGTTATCTATACATACATATACATATATACATATACATGTCTATACATGCATATACATATATAGTTATATATACACACACACACACACACACACACACACACACGATAAGGATTGGAGGAAAACTCATCAACAACCTGTGTTATGCAGATACCGCAACCTTGTTTGATGAAACTGAGGAGGACCTGAAGTGCTTGTTCCCGAAGGTCAAGGACTGTAGCCTTCAATATAGATTGAAGATCAGCATCAAGAAAACAAAGATTCTCATCATTGGGCTAATTGTCATCATCATCATAGGCAGTGAGGAGATTGAGATTATTAACAGCTTTAGTTTGCTTGGCTCCATAATAAATACTCTTGGTACCAACAGTCAGGCTAATCGAAAGACAAATTGCATTGGGAAAGTCTTCTGTCAAGGACCTCTCCAAAGTACTGAAGAATAATGATTTGGTCTGGACATTAAGGTATGCTTGATCCAGGCTATGGTCTTGGCAATTATATGCTATGAATCAGAAAGCTGGACAATGACTAGGGATTATAGAAAGAGAAATGATGCCTTTGAGCTGTTGTGCTAAAGAAGAGTATTGAATATACCATCAACTGCTTGTTGTTTGTTGTTATATGTCATCAAGTCGTTTGCAACTCATAGCGACCCTATGCACAACAGCCCTAAACCCTGCTCTATCCTAGGCCAATTGCATTGCCTCTGACACATCCATCCCGATTACCCCAGTCAGTGAATCAATCCAACTCATAGAGGGCCTTCTTCTCCTGCGCTCTCCCTCCAACCCAAGCATGACGTCCCCTCTCTAAAGACCTGTCTCTCCTTATAACATGTCCAAAGTATGTCAGACAAAGCCCCAGAATCCTTGCCTCCAAGGAGTAGCCTGGTTTAACCCTCTCTAGGATGAATCTGTTTGCTTTCTTGGCAGTCCATGATACATTCAATAGTCTTCTCCAGCACCACAGCTCAAAGGTGTCAATTCTCCTTCTGTCCTCCCTAGTTATTGTCCAACTCTCTGATGCACAACAAGTGATTGCAAAAACCATGGCCTGTATCAGGCGGACCTTAGTTTCCAGAGAGACACCATTGCTCTTGAGTACTTTAGAGAGGTCCCTAAGAGCAGACTTTCCCATCGCAATACGTATTTTTATTTCCTGGCTACTAGTGTCAAGAGTGTTGATCGTGGAACCAAGCAAACTAAAGCTGTGAACAATCTCAATCTCTTCACCATCCATCCTGATGCTACCCGATTGGTCCAGTGGTGAGAACCTTTGTCTTCTTGCCTTTGAGCCTCAGTCCATACTGAAGGCTGCAGTCCTTGACCCTCTGCAACAAGTACATGAGGTCCTCCTCAGTTTCAGCAAGCAGGGTTGTGTCATCTGCATAACGCAGATTGTTGATAGATCGTCCACCAATCCTAACACCACACTTCTCCTCATAGAGCCCAGCCTCTCAGATAATCTATTCTGCATACAGGTTGAAAAGGTATGGAAATAGGACACATCCCTGGCGTACATACACCCTTCCCACTTTTGAACCAGGCAGTGTTGTCCTGCTCTGTTCTGATGACTGTCTCTTGGTCCAAGTTTAGGTTTAGCATTAGCACGATCAAATGTTCTGGGATTCCCATTCTTCTCAGAGTCAGCCACAGTTTGTTATGATCCACACAGTCAAATGCCTTTGTATAATCAATGAAACACAGATAGTCATTCTTCTGGTATTCTCTGCTTTCAGCTAGGAGAACAAAAAATTTGTCCTTTAGAGAAATTTCACCCTCTTTAGAGGGTGAAACCAGGTTGCTCCTTGTAGGTATGAATTTGGAAGTTCCTTCTGACATCCTTTGGACATGTTGCAACAAGTGATCAGTCCTTGGAGAGGGACATCATTCTTGGAAGTGTGGAGCGACAGTGCAAGAGAGGAAAACCCTTGAAGGGATGGCTTTATTCAGTGACGGGGTAATGGGAGTAGGTGTGTTAGAGACAATAAAGTTAGCACAGAATGGAGCATGAGCATAGTTAAGTGTTCTGGAATTTCCATTCTTCTCAGAGTTAGCCACAGTTTGCTGTGGTCCACACAGTCAAATGCCTTTGCATAGTCAATGAGACACAGACATTTTCTTGGTACTCTCTGCTTTCAGTCAAGATCCATCTGACATTAGCTATAATAATTATCTATTAGTAGACAATTCAATATGCCTAATTGTCTGGCCTTTTCCAAATCCAGCCTGCACTTCAGGCAGTTTTCTGTTAATGTGTTGTTCCATTTTTATACCTATCTATGTATAGATCTATATCAAATTATCAAACAAAATTCACTAAGGCAGTAAATCTTTCCTGTAGGAGACTGTCCATCTTTCTCCAGAAGATACTAGTGGCTTTCCTTTTGAATAACAGCTTGAAGCAAAAATGTAGATGAATATTTCCTTTTTTCTTCCACTTAAAATAAGTTCTGTTGTCTGGCAATATCTGTGAAGAATTAGTTGGAAATATCATTACCTGTCTGTTAAATTGAAAATGCATAGTTAGAACCCACTAGCTGCTCTGTAAAAGGATGAGCAGTCCCTACTTATGCAATTTACTGCGTTTGAAAACCCTCTGGAGGGACAGCTCTGGGTTCCTTCTGACTCAACAATGTACAACAATTATCAATTCAGTAAACAAAAGCCCTGAATAAGATAAAATAAATTTTATTATTTGTTTTGTATATTTAGGTATTATGGAGTTTCTTTCAAGATGGCTTTTCTAGGATTCTTTGGATCTGGATGACCTAACCTTGCTGATAGACAGGACTAGGTGAACGAGGCATTTTTCCCACCCACAAAGAGAATGACTATCTGCCATTCCACAAGAAGATTGGCTAGTGTAAAAAAAATCTGTGCGAAGAATGGTTACTCTCAGCAACAAATTGAGCAACTTTAGCTACAGAGATCAGCCCTTCCCCAGTGAGAAGAGAAAATAGACCTCTCCCAACCCAGTGAATTGTAGGACATGCTTTGAGACAGCAGCAGCTGCAGAAATGGTCCATTTTGAGACATGACTTGAGATGAGATGAGACTTTGGGGGAGCGGGGAGGGAGAGCCAACATTAGTAAGACTGAGAACTTTTTTGGACAATTGGAGGGACAGTCAATATTGGCAGGACTGAGAACTTGATGCACAGTTACAAGGCTCAAGGCTTGTATGCACCTCTCAGGAGAGATCTTGACTGTGTTCTGTTATTCATCTAAATTATAAATATTTCACTTCCCTGATATGGTCTGTGTGGTCTGTGAGCTTATCCCATTGGGTTTTAGACCAGCAAAGCAGTAAGATTTGTGTTGAGATGAGCAGAAATATATATGGGGAATAGGTTTTGTGTTATTAATGCTGTGGGCAGGGACAGGTCACCCCTGTGAAGTTGAGAAATATCAGGTGTGGCACTCCACCAGTGGTCCTTGCTATTTTTATAGGTATTAAAGAACAAACATTTGTTAGCATTTATACATGCCATTTTTCACTTATAATAGCTGTTTTATTTTTTACATAAATATTATCAATGAAATTTTAAGTGAATTAATAAGATACTCAAAGTCACTAAAAAATTTGTATCTTTAAAAAACTGTCCTATTGGATTTTTAAAGAATTAAATAGAATTATGTTGATAAAACATCAAATACAGTTTCTAACCCCAGTAAATACTCTATACATGATAAACACAGTATGTGTCTGATTTTCACTTCTGGATGTATGTTTGGTGAACAAAGATATAAGGAAAAAGCACAAGTCTAGATTTAGCAATCTAATTTGCTTTAGTTCTCTTCCCCGCCCCTTTGTATTTGCAATCAGTTTTGCTAAGATGAGTAACAGACCACTTACTAAAAAGTGGAATTCTACAATGTCTCAAATGTTTCATTTGTCGTACCACTCCATGATTTTCAACATCAACTATTGTTCCTTTGCTCAATTTCCTAATTACTCTATGTCTCTTGAGTTCTGTGTTTTGCTGGAAGGTCTCATATATATTCAAACCCATTAAGGAAATGACTCACTGAACTGTGTGTTATGCAGGCAGGTATTGCAGAGACTGGTGAAAAATGATCCAGAATCCTATAGATTGCCAGTTATAGCCTGGGTGGGCACGGTATCCTAGGAAAGCAAGTATCCCAAAAGAATGTGAGCATTGAGATTCTATGAGCTTCTATGGACCTCTGCAGGTTGTATGCCACCTTAATCCTACTTACTTAATACATTGCATACTTTATCACAAAATAATTAATAATTAGAAAAGCCTTTTTGAATAGCAAACCCTTAACACCATAATTCTATATGCCTAACAGAAAATCTCCCAAAGTAAAGAACCAAGTTTATAATAGTTACATCATGATGGTTTGAATATTGATTATAAATATACACAGTCACAGACCTATCTCATACTGCAATTGTGCCAGTCTTCCTATTGGACATTTGATAATTATAGTCACAGGTAGCAGATGTTAGCAGACTTGATTTCATAGCTCCCTTACTTTCCCCTCAGCTACTGACCTCATGCCTAGCTTATATACCTCCATTTCTTAAGGTCAAAATCTAAAGGTTTAGACTATAAATCCTGAACTACTATTGTGTTAAAAAAAAAAAAACAATGGCCACGTGGGGATAGATGGCCATATCTGACATTTACCAGCTTGTCCCCACAATCCTGTACCTCTTTCTACTCATCTCAACATGAATCTTATTGCTTTACTGTGTTCAAAATCCAAGGTGATAGCTTACAGATCACACAGAATCATGTAATTCAAGGTAGTCAAAACAGTTTTTGAAATGTACTTGTGGGCATCTCAAACTTGACACCTGTGGCATTAGGCCAGTGTTACAAAGTTCTCAGTCCTTCCAATATTGGCTCTCCCCACAGTTCTCCAACAAACTTGGGCAGAAGGCTCTTATCTCTGGTTCAATGGGTTTAATGATCCTAAGGTTTGCTTCACCTCATGTCAGTTCTCTGATTCTCTGCAGTGGCCAATATGGGTGTTTTTCCTGTAGGCTCTAGACTAGTTGGCATAAGAATCTTTGGTCCTGAAGGACGAGATACATTCTTTGCCTGCTTGCTTCCAGTGGTGAGGTTCCTTCTTCTGCTGCTGAATCACTCAAGTTATGGAAAGAATAGCCTTGTGGATGGGTGAGGTAGCCAATCTTCTTGCAGAAAGCCTTCAAAGTTTGGAAGCAGAGGTGGCTAGCATGTCTTATTTGTATATCCCCACCCACCCAAGTAGCAAAGTCAAATTTAATAGCTAGAAAATTCATTTTGAACACTAAACTCTTCACATCATACATTACATTTATAATTGGTTTTTTGTTTGTTTGTTTGTTTTCCAGTTCTAAACAAATGTTGTGAAGTCTTGCTTTTGTGACTTGACATGATTCCCTTGCAAAAACTAAATGATATATGCAGGTCCAATCTGAATGTATATTAATTTCTATAATAAATCACCTACTCCACTTTCCCCCATTCAGTCGGAAATAAGTCATAGTTGACATTCCATTGAGTCTCTGAGGTTGTACTTGCATAGCAAGAAGACTGTCCATCTTTCTTCTACACAGGCTTTGGTGTATTAGAACCTCTAAAGAAGCATGGCCTTTGGGTTAGTAGCGCAACATGCTACAAATTATTGAGCCCATTCATCCTAAGACAATATTTTTATTTTTAAAGGAAAGGAGAGTATTTACAGAATCCTGGGAAAGTCTAATAAAAAGGAACAGTATTTCAGCAATAATAACATTTATAATTATTCCATTTGCGGTCAAATGGCATAAAGTTTTCATAACGTTTTCTTCTTAAATTCTATGTCATATACTTTGATTTTTTTTTCTTTTTTTGGTAAATTTCACTCCCTGCTAACCATTCAGGTTGATACATGAGACTATCATATTTTATATGCTTCCAAAGGAGAGCACTATAAAGTTGTAGTTTTCTTTACTGTATGAAAATATTAAAAGTGTGATATGTTTCCTTTCCTTATTACTATGAAAAATGTTACTCTATTTCAAGGATAAAAGCAAACAAAGATAAAACAACATTTGGAGATTGAGTGATCATATTCATTGCATAAAAGTATAAAGTCACATTGTCATTAAAAACAACGGATACTTATATTTGGGGAAAGATGCACAATCAAAAATGCGCAATCACTACATTGAAAGGGTTAGAGATTTAGACCTCTTCCTCAGCAACCAGTTTTCTGTGTCCCAGAAATACTGAATCTAATTCCCCTGTTACGTGAAAGAAATATGTGTTTATCTGTATTTTGAACTTGTGAGAAAATAATACAACATTATTTTAAAAATTATGTTGAATTATTTTACTGAATATAATGTGTAAACAATACAATGTAATTTAAAAAATTCCATAGTACTATAACATGATCTATAATTTAAAAAAAATCTATTTAGTCTGCATTCTTGTATGTTAGTATAGTTATATGGTGACCTGAAGTCAGTTCAAACTCATTATTTCCCTGTATACAGCTGAATGAACACTTCTTGCTTCAGTGTCATTCACCAAGGTGCTATTTGACTTCACTGTGGCAACCAATTCTTACTGTTGTTAAGTGATGTCTCATAGTGATTTGAAGTCCAATAGATTTGAATTCTATCATATCATGTGTCGTACTTACCATCCTCGACATATTTGAGTCTATTGTCGCAGACACTGTATTAATCCATTTCATTGGCATCTTCCTCTCCTTCACTAATCCATTATACTTTTCCAAGCATAGTGTCCTTTTCCAAAGAATAGCCTTTCCTAACAACTTGTTAAAACATTTGAATTTGAAGCTTCACTAATGTTTTTCCTCCAAGAAACATTCCGGTTGTTCTTTCTTCAAAATACGTTTTTGTCTTTTTAACAGTTCATAACATACTCAGAATTCTTCTCTAACATAACAACCCAAATATATTGATTCGTCATCATCCTTATCCATTGCCGAGCTCTCAGATGCATTAGCAGCTTATTGGAAAGACTGTGGCTTGAAATGGACATAATTTAATCTTTAGACTAACATCATTGTTCTTCAGCACTTTGGAGAGGTCCTTGACAGCAGGCTTTTCCAATGTTATACGTCTCCTGATCTCCTGAATGCTGATACAAATGGTATTGACTATGGATTCAGGCTAGATGAAATCATTAACAATTTCAATATTTTCTCTATATTTTTTTCTTTATATATCTAGATGTTGCCTACTGGTCCAGTGGTGAAGAATTTTGTTTTCTTAATTTTGAGATGTAATGTGTATTGAAGGCTACATCAATCCTTGATTGTCTGCATCAAGTGCTTCAGAGCCTCCTCATTTTCACCAAGCAAGGTTGTGTCATCTATATAACACAGGCTGTTGATGAGCCTTCCTCAAATTCTCTTACCCCACCCTTCTTCATAAAGTCCAGTTTCTCAAATGTTTTGACTAGCATATAGATTAAATAAATGTGGAGAGGGAATATAAACCTGAGAAGCCTTTTTCTCATTTTAAGCCATACAGTGTTTCTTTGTTCTGTTTGGATAATAGCTTTTTGGACTAATACATATTTTATTTAAGCATAATTAAGTATTCTGGGATTCCCATTCTTCTCAAAATTAACCATAGTCTGTTATTATACACACAGTGTTTGCATAGTCAATAAAACACAAACAGTAGCTAAGATTGATTTGACATCCACAGCAATACCACTGTCTCGTCTAAACCTAGCATGAACTAGCAATTCTTTGTCAATGTACTGTTTTAATGGTTTTTATCTTCATCAATATTTTGCTTGCAAATATTATTAATTATACTATTTAATTATTTCCACGTTCTGCTGGATCACCTTTTGGAAAAGTGAAGAAATACGGATCTCTTACAGTCAGTTGGCCAAGTAGCTGTCTTCTGAATTTCTTGGCATAGACTGATGAGCATGTCCAGGGATGCACCTGTTATTTGAAACATGTCAATTCGTATCTTATCAATTCCTGTTGTTGAGTACGCTTGAGTTGGAACTGATCTATGTAGTTGACCCTCTTGTGGATTTTTGGAAGCAGTTAGTTGAGTAGAAGGAGATTTCCCATCTTTCTCCCACAAAGCAGCTGATGGATTCAAACTATGTGCCATGTGTCTTCAGGCTTGTAGTGCAACTTCTTACTAACAGAGCTCCTAGTGTCTTATTATTTTATAATACATTCAATGCAGCTTGAACCTTTTCCTTCATCATCATTGGCTCTTTGTCATGTGCTATTTTCTGAAATATTTCAGTGTCAGTCAACTCTTTTTTCCATGTCTTCCCTTCACTTCCTTTTATTTTACCTAATCACTTAAATTTTTTCCCGCATTGTTGTTATGTACTATTGGGTTGTGGATGATTCATAGGGGCCATATGAACTGCTGACCTCAATACTACCCTGTTCTGTGACAACCTCATTATCTCTGACACATTATAGCCAATTGATGAAGTCAGTGTGTCAATTCATCTTGTTGAGAATCTTACCATCCTTTGCTGACCTTCTGTCTTTCCAAGCACAAGATCCCAAGGTATAGCCTCACCTCGCTACACATCCAAAGATTGAAATAGATGAAAAGCTATCTTTGCCTCCAAGGAGAATTATGGCAGCACTTTCCCTCAAGATATATCTTTTTTTATGTATCTTTTACCAGTCTGTGGCATATTCAGTATTGTTCTCCAGCCCCACAATGCAAGGACACCAATTCTTCTTCTGCTGTTCTTTTTCATTGTCAAGCTCTCTGATGTGCAGCATGTGACTGAGAAGAACCATGACCTGGATCAGGGTCTATAGACATCAGTGGGGACCTGTAGTGCTACTGTGGGTCCTGAGCCTGGAAAAGAGATCCACGGGTGATGATGCCCAGCTCCACCAGGTGCCATTTGGCCCTAAGCCTGTACTTAGAACCAGCACTAAAGACATAGCTATACCATTATGCATGCCAATACCCTCCTTAAGGATCTTACCCTGACATGCCATCATGGGCCTCAGCTGTGGTCTGAAAAGATTGTCCTGTTCCATGACATTTGCATGTCTAGTTGCCTTTATAATTTGCTTCCAGAACTACATCTATCTAGACATTGGGGAATGATTATCATGCTGCCAATTACTTTATAGCTTAGATGTGTATGTGGTTGTTGTTATGTGCTGTCGTCACCTGGGACACATAGAGACCCTATGTACAATAGCTCTGAAGCCATGCCCTATCCTGAGCCAATCACACTGATTCACTCTGATACACCTAATCCTATTACCCCAGCTACTGTGTCAATTCATCTCATTCAGAGTCTGCTTCTCCTACACTGCCTCTCCACCCTGCCAAGTATGATGTTCTTCTTTCTCCCTCTTGGCTGCTCGCCCAAAGTATGTGAAACAAAGTTTCAAAACTTTTACCTCCAAGGAGTAGCTTGGTTTCACCCTCTCTGAGACAGAGCTATTTGTTCTCTTGACGGTGCATGATACGTTCAATACTCTTCCCCAGCACCACAACTCAGAAGCATCAATTCTTCTTCTGTCATCCTTAGTAATTGTCAAGCTCTCTGATGCATAGCAAATTATTGGAAAGACTTTTGGCCCGAATCAGAAACACCTTAGTCTCTAGACTTACATCATTGTTCCTTAGCACTTTGCAGAGGTCCAAGACAGCAGACTACCACAATGCAATTTGTCTTTTGATTTCCTGATGTCTGATGCCAATAATGTTGATTGTGGAGCCAAGAAAATTAAAATTGTTAGCAGGTTCAATGTCTTCTCCATTATCATAGTGCTGCCTATTGGACCAGTGGTGAGAATCTTTATCTTCTTTATGCTGAGCTTCAACCCATATTGAAGACTACAGTCCTTGACCTTCTGCAGCAAAAGCTGCAGGTTCACCTTAGTTTTGGCAAGCAACGTTGTCTTATCTGTGTAACACAGGTTGTTGATGATTCTTCCTCCATTCCTGAAGTAATGTGTCCTGTTTCCACATCTTTTCAATCTGTATGCAAACCAAATAATTTGAGAGATGTGTATTGGTATTATTGATAATAATACCCAAGACAGCTCAAAAAAGACAAATAATAGTATTATAATTGAATATGAAAAGAGCTAGAGTTGGAGAATATAAAAGGAAGAACTTCTTAGCATTTATCAAACTGAAACAATTGAAAAACAAATTCAAGCCTTAAGTTCTGATTTTGAGAGACAGAGGTATATGACATCAGGATTTGAAGAAGACTTATCAACAACCTGCATTATGTAGATGACATAATGATGCCTAAAGACCGTGGCTTGGGTATTATTATTGTTCTTTTTAATAATACAACACTTGTCTGTCATTCTGATGTACTGGAGTAACTTGTATGGTGTTCTAATGCTGGAATGTCCTATGCTGTTTTTGTTATTTGCTGTAGCAAATACACACTACAATTCATAGTGACCCTAAGAACAATAGTTCTGAACTCTACCTTACCCTGAGCCAATCCTATAGTCTCCAACATACTTGCCTTCATTACCATAGTCATTGTGTCAGTTCGTCTCATCCAGGTATGATAACATACTAAATACCTTATTAAGAAACAAAAATGTCTTCTATATACTTCCTCTCCTGCACTGACACTCCATTCTCCCAGGCATTATGTCCTTCTCCAAGGACTGACTATTCCCTCCTGGCAACATGCTCAAACTATGTCAGTTGAAGTTTCAAAATCCTTGCCTCCAAGAAGCAACCTGATTTCACCTTCTTAAGAACAGGTCTGTTCTCTTAGCAGTCCAGTATATGTTCAATTCTATTCTTTAGTATAACAACCTAAAGGCATCAATTCTTCTTGTACCATCCTTAGTCATTATGCATAGCAAATAATTTTGAAGATCATGACCTCGATCAGGTGCACCTTAGTCTCTAGATTGATATTGTTCCTCTTCACCACTCTGGAGAGTTCCCTGTTAGCAGATTTCCCAATGCAACTCATCTTTTGATTTCCTGTGTTAATTATGGAGTCAAAGATTTGAAGTTGTTAACAACTTTAATCTCTTCTAGATCCATCATGGTGCTAAAATTTGGCTGAGGGGTGAGAATCTTTGTTTTATTAATGATTAGTTTCAATCAGTATTGAAGACTGTAGTCCTTGACCTTCTGTAGCAAATGCTTCAGTTTATCCTCAGTTTCAACAGGCAAGATCAGGTCATTGCATAGTACAAGTTGTTAATGAATCTCTCAAATCACATTATGTACCTTTATCTCTCAAAATCACAACTCAAGGCTTGAATTTGTTTTGCAGTTCTTTCAGTTTGAGAAATACTAGCAAGATCTTCCATTTATATATTCCAGTTCTAGTTTTATTCACATTCCATTATAATGCTTAGCTTTGTCTTCTTGAACTACCTTTTGAAATATTCTGCTAATCTGTTTTACTTTGGTATCTCTTCTCTTGTTTGGGCTTCTCTAAGTGCAATTTTCAGAGTCTCTTCTGATGTCCATTTTGGTCTTTTCTTTCTATTCTGTCTCTGCAATGGTTCTTTGCTCTCTTCATTAATATTATCTTAAATGTAATATTACCAGTCATCTGTTATTTGGTCCTTACTGTTCAATGCCTCAATTTTGTTCTTAAGTTGATTTTTAAATTCAAGTACAATAGACTCAGGATCATAGTTGTCTCTTGGGAGAGTTGATTTAATTTTATTCAATTTCTGTTTGAACTTGCATGTGAGTAATTGATGGGTCTGTTCTATAGTTAGTATGGTTTTGACTACTGATACTAAGTTTCTTCAGCAATTTTTTTCACATAAAAAAAGATGATCAATTTCCTCTTAGGTGATTTTTAGTGTTCAGAACACCTAGTGGAGGATTTGCTATGATTTGATTATAACTTGACAGTAAGAAATTTTATTCTATATTACTTTTCTTTATCAATTCGCAAATGCTTTAGTTATTTTTTTAAATGCATATACTTTTAGTTATCCTTCTATTTTTACAACAATGGTTTATTCAGTATTTGTCCTTATGAGACTGAGTTAGTTAACTCAGCATAATGCTTTCCAGGCTCTCCTATATTATGTAGTATTTTTCAAAATTGTTATCTTTGTATGCTACATTATATTCCATTTTTTGAATGTACCCTAATTTTTCAATTCATTTGGTTGTGGTTGGACATTTTGGCTGTTTCCACGTTCTTGAGATGGTAAACAACACTGCTATGAAAGTTGGTGTACAAATCTCCATTTGTGCCTCAGTTCTAATTTCCTTGGGATGTATTGCTAGTAGTAGAATAGGTGATTAATATGGAATTTATATGTTGAGATTTTTGAGGAAACACCAGAGTGGTTGGACAAGGTTACAATCCCACCAGCAGTGTATGAGAGTTCCAACCTTTCCACAGCCTCTCCAATATTCATTGCTGTTGTCCTGCTAAACTTTGCCACTTCTACTGGGGTAAGACGGTATCTCATTGTGGTTTTTATTTCTATTTCTCTAGTTGTCAGTGATTTTTGAGCATTAGGAGTGAGGATGGGGTAATCACAGTGTCTCACAATTTGGTGGGTGGGGAAGGAGATAAAAGAATGGTAAAAATCTGGTGGGAATCTAAAAAAGTGAGGTAATGACAGGCATTGTCCAATGATGATTAATTTTATAAAACACAATATAAGGGTGTGATTGTATGAAATAATATAAATGAAAGAAAGCGTGTGTGTTTGTGTGTGTGAGAGAGAGAGAGAATCTACATTTAAAAAAGTAAACTTATTTAAAAAGAGGAAAATAACATAAAAAAGCTTTTTTTGTAGCAAATTATTATTTGAAGAAGCCGAAGACTGCCTTCCAGAATAGTCAAATCATTTTACAATTTCACCAACAATGTATTAGAGTTCCTTTCTGGCTACATCCTCTCCAACATCTATTACTTGCAGCCCTGTTAAACTTTGCCACTGTTACTGGAGGCAGATGGTACCTCATTGTGGTTTTGATTCGTATCTCCCTTATATCCAGTGATTTTGAGCATTTCTTCATGTGTCTGTTTGCCATTCCAATATCTTTCTCTGAAAATTCTTTCCAGGTCTTTTGCCCATTTTGTAATTGGGCTATTGGTCTTTTTCTTGTGGAAGCCCAGGAGTGTTCTGTAAACTTTTGTGTAAAGACTCTTGTCTCAGATGGCATCACCCAATGTTTGTTTCCAGTCTGTAGGTTTTCTTTTTAACCTGCTGGAGAAAGGTTTTGGTGTGCACAAGGATTTACTCTTTAGAAGGTCTCATGCATCAGTTTTATCCTCTTCAGATTGTGCATTTCTGGTTGTATTTGGATTAGTGCTTCTAAGCTTGATTCCATTTTGTCTCTTATGAATGTTATGGTTTGAGGATTTATCCCAGGTCTTTGATCCACCTTGAGTTGATTTTTTGTGTATGGTGTGAGATGTGGATACTATTTCAGCTCTTTGCAGGTGGAAGTCCAGTTTTGCCAGCACCATTATGACTCAGCTATTCCACTACTTGGAATATACACTGAGAATATGAGACCTGAGGCACAACTGATATTTGTACACTAATCTTTTTAGCAGCATTATTCACCATCACAAGAACATGGAAATAGTCATAATTTCCAACCACAAATGAATGGATTGAGAAATTATGGTACATTCACACAACAGAATACTATGCAGCATGCAGGAGCAATAACTTTGTAAATTATTACATAACTTGGGAGAGACTGGAGAACATTAGGCTGAGTGAACTAACCCAGTCACACAAGGATAAATATTCTATAAAACTGTTATTGTAGAATGAATATAAGGATTCAGGCCAGGGTTGGGGTTGGGGTGGATGGGAGGAAAGGCTAGAAACAGATGGATGTGGATGTACAGGAGAAGTGGGGGATTAATCATTGGGTTGTACAATTTGATGGGTGGGGGAGTGAGGGAAATTGAAACAATTTGTTCAAATTTATATTTGAGTTTTGTAAATAAACTACTAGAAAAAAATACTGTGAAAAAGTATATATGAACGTTGTAAGCAAATATGAAAAAATTTTTTTAAAAAATTACTTGATTTCACACTGCTACTTTCATGCATATGTATTATTGATTTAAACAGAATTAAATCATTGACAAATTAATTTTAATTAAAAATATGTATGTTATTTGACAATAGTTAATGCATTTCAAATGCATAAATATGTAGTGATGTAATTATCAACAGTGTAATATCACAATCTACAGTAAGACTTTTAAACTTTATGTGATAATACCCTATGTGGGAAAAATGTAACTAAACAAGCTGACAAAATGTTTTAGTATATGTGCTGCCGAAGCGAGCACATGACAAAATGTTTTAAGTGCTGATACATTTTGTAAAATATAAGATATGTCAGAAGAATTTATCAAAATATTGTCCCTAAAAATTAGCATCCAATGCAAGAAATGAGAAGAGGTTGAGAAATAAGAAAAATAGAGAGGAGCCCAGAGAGAAGTTTAGCATTCTTAAGATCTGCTGAGAATTTTGAAACCTAGTTAACATGAAAATAAAGAAATGTAACAAATTTAATTCAGTTTTTTATCTTTAAAGTCAAGATAATAATATGTCACACATTTTTGTTCAACTAGAGAAAAATTAACAAAATGCTTTTATGCTGCTTAATTTACTCCCTCCCCTTTTCCCCCAAACAGAAAGAAGTTTTATGCAATTATTAAAAAGTGATTTGCTGGAAGAACACGTTTTGTAAACAAAATAGTTGAGGACTTCTTGCTAAAGAAACAAAAAACCAAGAAATTCATTACAGTCCCTTCACTCATAGCAGATACTCTATTCAGTATGAGGTATTCTAGAATGTGAATTTTATAACAGGATACTGTCCCTCTTCCTCCTACAGAATCAACATTTATTGTATTCTAACCATCCAAGAGGCACTCAACTTTTGGACTTTGAGTGCAATGATCAACAGACTATGCTACTGTACGTGTCCCGTATATGTGTGTATATGTTTTTAAATACATATGAGGAAGACCCTCAATGAAATGGACTGACACAAAGACTGTGATAATGAGGGTAGATATGTCATAGCCCATAAGACTGGCATAGGATAGCACAGGTTTTAGGGCTGTTGTACATAGGGTCGCTATGCGTCAAAGGGAACTTCATGGCACATAACAACAATAACAGCATGCACACATAAATGTTATTGTTGTTGTTATGTGTCATCAAGTCGCTTGCAACTCACAGCGACCCTATGTACAACAGCCCTAAACTCTGCTCTGTCCTGTACCAATCATACTGTCTCTGATACACCCATCCCAATTACCCCAGTCACTGAATCAATCCATCTCATAAAGGGCCTTCCCCTCCTGCTCTGTCCCTCCACCCTACCAAGCATGATGTCCTTCTCCAAGGACCAATCTCTCTTTACAACATGTCCAAAGTATGTTAGACAGAACCTCAAAATCCTTGCCTCCAAAGAGCTGCCCAGTTTAACCCTTTCCAGGATGAATCTGTTGTTTTCCTAGCAGTCCATGGTACGCTCAATACTCTTCTCCAGCACCACAACCCAAAGGCATCAATTCTTCTACCCTTCTTAGTCATTGTCCAACTCTCTGATGCATAACAACTGATTGCAAAGACCATGACCTGTATCAGATGCACTTTAGTCTCCAGAGAGATACCATTGCTCTTCAGTACTTTGGAGAGGTCCCTATCAGCAGACGTTTCCTTGGCAATATGTCTTTTAATTTCCTGTCTACTGATGCCAAGAGTGTTGACTATGGAGCCGAGCAAACTGAAGCTGTGAACAATCTTAATCTCTTCACCATCCATCCCGATGCTACCAATTGGTCCAGTGGTGAGGATCTTTGTCTTCTTGACATTGAGCCTCAATCCATATTGAAGGCCGCAGTCCTTGACCCTCTGCAGCAAGTGTTTCAGGTCCTCCTCAGTTTCAACAAGTAGGGTTGTGTCATCTGCATAATGCAGATTGTTGATGAACCTTGCACCAGTATTGATGCCACACTTCTCCTCATACAGCTCAACTTCCCTGATAGTCTGCTCTGCATATAGTTTGAAAATGTATGGAAACAGAACACATCCTGGGTGTCCACCCTTCCCAATTTTGAACCATGCAGTATTTCTTTGCTCTGTTCTGACGACTGCCTCCTGGTCCAAGTATAAGTTTCGCATTAGAACGATCAAGTGTTCTGGGATTCCCATTCTTCTCAGAGTCAGCCACAGTTTGTTATGATCCACGCAAACACCTTTGCATAGTCAATGAAACACAAATATACATTCCTCTGGTATTCCCTGCTTTCAGCCAAGATCCATCTAACATCAGCTACAATATGCCTAGTACCAAGAGCCTTTCTGAACCCAACCTGGACTTTTGGCAGTTCTCTGCTGATGTGCTGTTTCAGTCATTTTTGGATAATCTTCAGTAGAATCTTGCTTGCATGGCACACATATAATTCATATATTTCCCAAACCACAGTCTTTGTGTTAGTTATTACTCATGTTGTTATTGTATACAGTCAAGTTAGAACCAAACCATAGCAGATCATCCAGAAGTATTTCAGAGGCCGTAATTTCATGAGAAGAGATTGTTCATCCTTTTCATTTGGAACAGCAATTGGATTCGAACTGCATGTCTCTGGGATTGCAGTTCATATTCTTATCGCTGGAGCCCCAGGGCTCCCTTTGAGTCACAGTGATTCTATATTTGGGTTTTGAAGTTGTAAACCTTTATGGAATGAGGCTATCCATTTTTCCTAACGAGTGGCTAGTAGATTTGAAATATCCAACTATCCAGTAGGTATGTGCTATTTCACCATGTCCCCTCTGTCTCTCTGTCCATATATGTTGTGCCATCAGCTGGAACTAACGCAGAAGTGACCCACCAAAGGTTTTCAGATGCTGTAAATGACAACTCTTACACATTTACTGGTAGATTAGAGCTACTTCTCTTTGGGGTGACAGCTTAACTCCTGTGTTTCCATACCTATTCAATATGTATTTTGAAAAAAAATAATTAAAAACTGAATATACGAAGAAGCATGTGGCACCAGGATTAGTGGAAGAACAGGAACAGCCTAGAATATGTAAATGATACAATCTTGCTTGATGTAAGTGGACTTGAAACATTTCCTACAGAAGATCAAGAACTACAGTCTTTAATATAGATTACAACTCAGAATCCAGAAAACAGAAATCTTCACCACTGGGTCAGTGAACAGAATGATAGATGAAGAAAATAATAAAGTTTTAACAAATTTCCTTTTACCTAGGTCCACAGTCAAAACCCATGATAACAATCAAGAAATCAAAAGACATGTTACATTGAAAAATCATCTGTCAAGAATCTAAGCAAAGTGCCTGAGAGCAAGGATGTCAGTTTAAACAATAAGATGTACCCGATCCAAGCTATGATATTTTCATTGACTTCTTATGCCTCTGAACGACACATAATGGGTACCGATAACAAAAGAAAATTGGTAACTTTCTCTGAGTTGTGGTGTTGAAGAACATTACTTAATATGCTTTTTCCTACAGAAAGAACAAACAAGTTTGTCTTGAAGAAAAACCAACCTGAGTGCTCCTTAGAGGAGGAATGCTGAAGATTCACCTCACATATTTTAGCAGGTTGTCCTGGAAAGGCCATTTCTTGAAGGAGGATATTTAGCTGGAAAAACTGGAGGGTCAGAAAAAGACAAGAAGACCACCATTAAGATGGACTAATGCAAGAACTGTAAAAATCTTGAACATATCAGAAATGGTGAAGATGCAATATGATAGGGCAAGATTTAGATCTGTTTTCCTAGAGTCACTATAAATCATAGTTTATTTAATCCCATAACAGTTGATCGTGATAATTTGAAGCATATACTTGGACCAAGAGGCAGTCATCAGAACAGAGCATGGAAACTCTACATGGTTCAAAACTGGGAAGGGTGTACACCAGGGATGTGTCCTACCTCCATACATTTTCAAACTATATGCATAGCAGATTATCAGGGAAGTTGAGCTGTATGAGGAGAAGTGTGGCATCAAGATTGGTGTAAGGTTCATCAACAATCTGCATTATGCAGATGACACAACCCTGCCTCATGAAACTGAGGGGGACCTGAAGCACTTCCTGCTGAGGGCCAAGAACTGCAGCCTTCAATATGCATTGAGACTCAATATCAAAAAGACAGAGATTCTCAATACTGGGTCAATTGGTAGCATCAAGATGGATGGTGAAGAGATCAAGATTATTAATAGCTTTGGTTTTCTTGGCTCCACAGTCAACACCCTTGGCACCAGCAGCCAGAAAATTAAAAGATGAATTGCAATGGGAAAGCCTGCTGTGAGGGACCTTTCCAAAGTACTGAAGAGCAATGATGTCACTCTGGAGACTAAGGTGTGCCTGATCCAGGCCGTGGTCTTCGCAATCACTTGTTATGCATCAGAGAGTTGGACAATTACTAGAAAGGATAGAAAGAGAATTGATGCCTTTGAGCTGTGGTGCTATAAAAGAGTATTGAATAAACCACGGACTGCTAAGAGAACAAATATGTTTGTCCTGGAGAAGGTTAAACAAGGTTGCTCCTTGGAATCAAGGACTCTGAAGCTTCGTCTGACATCCTTTGGACATGTTGCAAGGAGGGTTCAGTACTTGGAGAGGGTCATCATGCTTGGTAGTTTGGAGGGACAGTGCAAGAGAGGAAGACCTTCTATGAAGTAGATTGATTCAGTGACTGGGGTAATGAGGGGGTAGATGTGTCAGAGACAGTAAGATTGGCACAGGACAGAGCATGTTTTAGGGCTGTTATACACAGGGTGGCTATGAGTCACAGGTGCCTTGGCGGCACAGAAAAATAACAA
>NW_006400133.1:1642354-1650322 GCF_000299155.1 Elephantulus edwardii | reverse complement strand
TTTGTATATATAATAAAAAACAAGTTCTAGTGGCCTAGTTGTAAAGAGTTCCATAGCCAATACAAAGTCATGCAGTTAGAATTCACCAGCTGCTTCATTGGAGAAAGGGAGGTAATCTCCTCACATTCAGTTTATAGCCTCTAAAAATCTGTTGGATAATCAGTTGTGTAGACTCTGATTTAGTGGTACATAACAATTTATTATTCACATATTATGTATATATGTAATATATATTTATTTTTGATCATACTAAAGAATGTTGTTCCTAAGTACCATTGAGTTGGAACTGACCCATAGCTAACTTTCAGTGGTTTTCAGAGATAGTAAATCACATGGCCTTCTGTGGAGCAACTGGTGGATTCAGACTGTGGCTCTTCAGACTGGCAGTGCAACACCTTATCACTAGGTCACCAGGGCTAGGACAGTGTCATTTTTCCTTATTTTTCCAATATTAATGGATATTTAACCTACTGAAAATATTCATCTCCTAGTGATATCTTTATACATTTCTTTCCTAGAAAAGAAAAACAACAGAAACAAAATAATTGATTTTGACTCATATTTTCGAAGTTACAGTATTGTTTCAAATTTGTTTTTAAAAATGTACTTAAAATGAAAGCTTCTATATTCCTTAGCATCATAGATATTTAGTATTCATAGCATAGCTAAGATAACAGAGTTAATTACCATATTTTATGCAAATAGCACCCAATTTCTACATGTGTTTGCCAGCCTCTCACTCCTCTGAAGACATATTTTTGTTATGATATAATGCCATTTTTATATGCTCCTGTAAAATATTAGCATAGAAAAATGGCAAAATCACAATGAAAATGTGTAAGTATAGTAACAATAAAAGCAAAATAAACAATAGTATTCATGGGAATCAAAAATATTCACTCTACTGTGAAGAAATTAAAACACAAGAATAAAGATTAAATATTTAGAAATAATTTTTTCATATAATGAAACCAAATGTCATTGTTACTTTATGAAATCTAAAATTAAAATGGACTACAGTGTTTTTTTCAATAATTAAAGTCATCACCTATTATTACTTGTCTAATTGCGATGCAAACAACTCTTTAAATACTAAAACCAATGGAAAATAATGTGCAAATACCAGTAATTTTAGAACTTTTACTCACATAGTCTAAGCTGTAAATACAAATAGTCAAATTAATTTTTAAAATGGAACATATAAAGTACTGATTAGCCATTTCACACAAGGAAAAAGTTCAGCCTGTTCTGAAGGATAAGCCCTAAGAATTGATAGAATACCAACAGACATATTTCAATAAATAGATGCTGGGTTGTGGATGTGTTAACCAGATTGTTCTAGGAAATCTACAGGACAAATACTTGGCCAACAGACTGGAAGAGATTCATGTTTATTAATATTCTAAAAATAAGTGACCCGGCAACAGAAATTATTGAACAATATCACGAATATCACACACTAGCAAAATTCTGCTGAAACAACTAGAACGGTACATTGACAGAGAATTACCAGGAAAACAAGCTGGGTTTAGAAAAGGTTGTGACACTAGAGACATTATTGCCAATGTCAGATGGATTTTGGCAGAACGCAGAGTGTTAGAGGAATGTCTGTTTCTTTGACTATGCAAAGGCATTTGACTGTGTGAATCAGAACAACCTTGAGGAGAAAGGGAGTCCCAGAACACT
Source organism: Elephantulus edwardii (assembly GCF_000299155.1). Taxonomy (NCBI): domain Eukaryota; kingdom Metazoa; phylum Chordata; class Mammalia; order Macroscelidea; family Macroscelididae; genus Elephantulus; species Elephantulus edwardii. The sequence goes on along the minus strand of NW_006400133.1, from coordinate 1,648,636 downwards.
TAATTGTGCTCATGCAAACCTTTATTTGGACTAGGAAGCAGTCCTTAGAACAAAGCAGGGAAACACGGAATGGTTCAAAATTAGGGAGGGAGTGTTTCAGGGATGTATTCTTTCTTCATACCTTTTCAATTTTTATGCAGAACAGATTATTCTGGAGGCTGGGCTTTATGAGAAAGAATATGACATCAGGATTAGAGGAAGAGTCATTAACAGCTTACATTTTGGTCATCAACAACCTACATTATGCAGATGACACAACTTTGCTTGCTGAAACTGAGAAGGACATGAAGCGCTTGCTGCAGAGGGTCAAGGACTGTCTTCAATATGGATTGAAGCTCAACATCAAGAAAACAAATATTCTCACCACTGGGCCAATTGGCAGTACCATGATAGATGGAGAAAAGATTGAAGTTGGTAAAACTTTCAGCTTGCTCAGTTCCACAACACTCTTAGCACTAGCAGTTAAGAAATCAAAAGAAGAATTGAATTGGGAAAATCTGCTGTCAAGGGACCTCTCCAGAGCACTGAAAAACAATGTTGTTATTCTAGCACTAAGATGCAACAAACATATCCAGTCCATTGTCTTCACAATTCCTTGCTATGAATCAGAGAGCTGGACAATGACTACTGATGACAGAAGAATTGATGCCTTTGAGTTTTTGTGCTGAAGAAGAATCTTGAACATACTATCGACCACCAAGAAAATAAATAGGTTTATCTTAGAGAGGGTGAAACCAAGTTTCTTCTTTGAGGCTAGGATTTTTTTTTCCTTTTTTAAAGTTAATTTTAATGAAAGTTTACAGAGACTTTGGGTTTCCATTCAGTCAATGTTTATACTTTCTTCCCTGCCCACCCCCCCATTTTCTTTTCTCTTTGAAAAGTAAAAAAAAAAAAAAAAAGTTCTTTTGACTTTCCAATGCAACATCTCCGACAAATTGAAAAGAACATCAAGAAAACCCAATATCCATTAAAAAGATAGAAATTATAAAAATTAGAGCAGAAATAAATTAAATAGAAAACCAAAACGCACTTGAAACCATCAGCAACACAAAAAAAAATAAAAAGAGAAAAAAACAAAACAAAACAAAGAAGAAACCATCAGCAAAACTAGGAGGAGTTGGTTCTTTGAAAAGGTCAATAAAATTGAGAAACCACTAGCAAATCTAACAAAGGAAAAGACACAAATAATTGAATAAAAGATGATATGGGCAATGTCACAACAGAACCTACTAAAAATGAAAAGGCTAACATTGGAATGTTATGACAAACTATATTCAAACAAATATGAAAACCTAGAGGAAATGGACAAATACTTAGACATTCACAAACTACCTAAAATGACACAAACCAAAATTGAACACCTAAACAGACCCATTACAAAAGAAAAAACTGAAAAAATAATAAAACAACTTCAGCCAAAAAGGCCTGGACCAAATGATTTTACAAGTGATTTTTATAAAGCATTCAGAGAAGAACTATCACCAATTGTACATAAACTATTTCAGAAAATAGAAAAAGATGGAATTCTCCCAGACTCATTCTATGAAGCAAACATATCCTTGATACCAAAGCCAGGTAAAGACACCCCCAAAATAGAAAACTATAGGCCATTATCTCTCATGAACATAAATGCAAAAATCATGAATAAAATCCTGGCCAATTGAATCCAAGGATACATCAAAAAAATAGGACAAAGTGGGATTCATAACAGGTATGCAAGGATGTTTCAACAATAAGAAAAACAATCAATGCAATTCATCACATTAACAAAGCAAAGAACAAGAACCACATGATCTTATCAATTGATTCGGAAAAGGCCTTTGGCAAAATCCAACACCCTTTCCTGATTAAAACACTCCACAAAACAGGATTAGAGGGCAATTTCTTCAACATACTAAAATGTATGTATGCAAACCTGAGAGCCAAATTTGTTCTCAATGGAGAGAGGTTAAAGGCATTCCCTTTGAGTACAGGAACTAGACAAGGATGCTATCACCTCTACTATTCAATATTATATTATTGGAAGTCTTAGTGATAACAATAAGGAAATAAGAATCTCAGATTTTGAAGCTTTGTTTTACGTACTTTGGGCACTTGGCCAGGAGGGACTAATCCTTGAATAAGGATATTATACTTAGAACGGTGGAGGCACAGCACTGGAGATGCAAACACCTAATGATGGATTGATAGAGTTACTGGGGCAATGAGAGTTGATGTGAGACTGGCTCAGGACAGGGCAGGCTTCAGAGCTTAGAGTCACTATGAGTCGCAGGTGACTCAACAACACTCAAAACAACAACAATACCACTTTTACATATTTAGTATGTTGACAAATATATTTGAACACTATGTAATAAAACTTATTATTGATTATTTATTTTATCCAATAGATTATCTTGGAGGTGTAAAAAAATTAACTAAATGCCTAACAACATAAAATATATGTTTTCTACCACAACTTCTAAGACAGGAATGTTAAATCATTGTCCATGTGTTAGCATGAACTCATAAGTAAACTTTCATTAGTCTGAAACTTTAAATTGCAAAGTAATTGATTAACCATCTTTCTTTTACAGAATCTCTTTCATATTCAACAGTCCAGTGATGAAATGTGGTCTTTCAATTAGTAATCTACAGTTCTACTCCCTGTATCAAAATCAACTCAGCTTTCTCTACAGTGGGTTTTCAGAGCCTGTAAATGACACAGAAGGAAAATGTTTATCTTTATTTCTTGGAACCACTAGTAGATTAGAACTGTGTGCATTTGGGTTGGCAGCACAACTCCTATCCACTTGGCTAAGTTTTACATTTGTAGCTTAATGTCTTTTACAGAATTGTACTCAAGCTGCCATTAACACTCATGGATTCAAAGTATCTACTTTTTTTTTTTCAATCAAGTCTCGATTTTATTGAAGGCACTCACAGCTTATATACAGAAGCACAATGGGGGGACTGGAAAAGAGAAGTAAAGTTACTTAGTAGGACGTTTCCAGTAAACCAAAACCTATCCTCCCAGGGTGGGGCAACATGTCCAGACATGTTCTTAGAGAACTACAAAATGGCTTCAGCTAAGCTGAACAAGCAGCTCTCAACATACTAGGGGGAAGGGTTGGGAGGAGAGAAAAGTGCAACAATGAATGAATGAAAACCCAAAGTCTTTGTAAATTTTCATTGAAATTAATAATAAATTTTTAAAAAAGAAACACATGAACACAATTTTTTAAAAAAGTTGTTCTCCTGTCTTCTAATTTGCATTGTTTCTTACAGGATAGCTTCTATTGTCTTTGTTCCTCTATACAGAGTGTGTTTTTTTTAATTTTTAAAATATTGTTTTTGTAGCACTAGTTTTAAATGCTGTTGTTATGTGCCATCGAGTCGTTTGCGAGTCATAACAACCCTATGTACAAGAGCTCTAAACACTGTTTTATTCTGTGCCAACCTAGCCATCTCAAATGCACTTATTCCCACCGCTCCAGTCACAGAATCGATCCACCTCATCGAAGGTCTTCCTCACCTTCACTGCCCCTCCACTCTGCCAAACATGATGTCCCTCTCCAAGGCCCAGTCCCTCCTTGCAACATGTACTTTTGAATTAATTCATGTGGATTGTTGGTAAGCCACAGTTCCTCATTTGTTGGTATCTGGAGATGTTTGGTCCTTATCACTTCAGTATCTCAATACTCTTAAGTGTCCTCTTGATAAGACATTTGATTTCCAATTAGGTAGTCGTCTAAAAGTGAGAGATCATTTTACAATCCCACCAACAACTCATAAGAGTTACTTTATTGCCACATCCTCTCCAACATTTATTACTTGATGCCCCATTAAAATTTGCCACTTTTACTGGAATGAGATTCTACCTCATTGTGGTTTTGATTTGTATCTCTCTTATTGCCAGTGATTTGGAACATTTCTTCATGTGTCTGTTTGCCATTCCAATATCTTCTTCTGTGAAAATTCTTTCCAGGTCTTTTGTTCATTTTGTAATTAGGTATCAGTCTTTTTTCTTGTGGAAGCCCAGGAGTATTCTGTAATGGTGGAAGCAGAGGGATGAAGATGAGGGGGGAATTAAACATGGGGTCATACAATATCATGGGTTGAGGGGTGAGGGAAATTGAAAGAATTTGTTCTTGAAAACAATGTATTAGAATTTTGAAAATTAGTAGTAGTTGTTATTGTTGTTAAGTGCTGTCCAGTCGCAGGTGACTCATAGCAATCCTATGAAGGAGAGTCCTTAATGCTTGGGTGTCTTTCATACTCTCTACAGATTGATAGCGTTTCTGGAGACAAGCTATTATGGAAGTGAATGCCACTCCTCCTTCCAAGCTTGTTTTAATCGGGGAGCTCCACCCCACTCTCTGTCTGCATTGGGTAGCCAATCATTAATGCATTTGACACATCAGTGTCACAATGTTCAGATTCACAGCAACCAAAAGTGACCACAGTATGGCAACTTGTACACTAGGGCTATACGACCTAGACAAATGTCTGCACACAAACAATGAAACACCGGCCTGAGGGCCGCAGGCCAGAGGGCTCTTTTGGGCTTGAAGCCCTCTGCTGAAACCCTAGGCCAAGCCTGGCTTGCCTGGGTCCTGGAGGCAGAGTAGTCCTTTGCATCTGAAAACTGTCCCAAGACCCGCCCAAACAGCACCATGTTCTCTCTGGTAACAGGGCTATAGCAACCCTGGGTGGAGCAAACCTGGGAGAACATGGCCACTGTCTCTCCCTCTCTCTTCTTCTCCTTCCGGGCGTGAACCTCTCTCTATGAGTAAAAAAAAAAAAAAAGTGAGGGATAGAGAATAAGCAAAGGGATAATAAACAAACTAAGTAAATAAAAGGAAATTTCTGACTTAGTGGTAGGGAGTTACACTGCTAAACTAAAGGTTTAGCACCAACTGCTCCATAGGAGAAAGATGAACAATCTCTTCCATGTTTTTTAATAACCTTTCAAAATCTGCTCCAGCTGGTTGTGACTATGAACTGATTGTAACTCAACACTATATAACAACTAGATAAAATAAAGTAGCTGACTTATGTCCAATTTTAACAGTATTGAAACTAATTTTAAATATACAGTTTATAGTTGTTGTTGTTGTTATTATGTGTCATCGAGTCCTTTGCTACTCATAGCAATCCTATGTACAACAGCCCTAAACCCTGCTCTATCCTGTGCCAATCGCACTGCCTCTGACACACCCATCCCGAATACCCCAGTCACTGAATCAAACCATCTCATAGACGGTCTTCCCCTCTTGCACCATCCCTCCACCCTTACAGGCATGATGTCCCTATCCAAGGACCTGTCTCTCCTTACAACATTTCCAAAGTATGTGAAACGAAGCAGCAGAATCCTTGCCTCCAAGGAATTGCTTGGTTTAATCCTCTCCAGGATGAATCTGTTTGTTTTCTTGGCAGTCCATAGTACATTCAATACTCTTCTCCAGCACCACAGCTCAAAGGCATCAATTCTCCTTCTGTCCTCACTAGTCATTGTTCAACTCTCTGATGCATAACAAGTGATTGCAAAGACCATTGCCTGTATCAGGTGCACCTTCATCTCCAGAAAGACACCGTTGACCTTGAGTGCTTTAGAGAGGTCCCTAACAGCAGACTTTTCCATCGCAATACATTTTTTTTTATTTCCTGGCTGCTGGTGCCAAGAGTGTTGACTGTGGAGCTGAGCAAACTGAAGCTGTGCACAATCTCAATCTCTTTGCCATCCATCCTGATGCTACCAATTGCTCCAGTGGTGAGAATCTTTGTCTTCTTGACATTGAGCCTCAGTCCATACTGAAGGCTGAAGTCCTTGACCCTCTGCAGCAAGTGCATGAGGTCCTCCTCAGTTTCAGCAAGCAGAGTTGTATCATCTACATAATGCAGATTGTTAATAGATCGTCACCAATCCTGATGCCACAATTCTCCTCATGGAGCCCAGCCTCCCGGATAATCTGCTCTGCATACAGGCTGAAAATATATGGAGACAGGACACATCCCTTGTGTGCACCCTTCCCAATTTTGAACCATGCAGTGTTACCCTGCTCTGCTCTGACAACTGCCTCTTGGTCCGAGTATTATATCCATACGCATACAAGGAAGTCCAGTGAATACCACTATCATTCAGATATATTCACCAACAACCAGAGCCAAAGAAGAAAAAATAGACTATTTCTACCAACTCTTACAGTCAGAGATAGATTGAACATGCAATCAAGATGCATTGATAATAATGAGTGACTGGAATGCAAAAGTTGGGAACAGAGAAGAAGAATCAGTAGTTGG
>NW_006400133.1:1630535-1641134 GCF_000299155.1 Elephantulus edwardii | reverse complement strand
ATGGATCCTAGCTGAAAGCTGGGAATACCAGAGGAATGCATATCTGTGTTTCATTGATTATGCAAAGGCGTTTGACTGTGTGGAACATACAGTTTATATATTCCGATAAAAAACACAAATATTCATACTGTTAAAGTTTTGAATGTTAAAGTTACGTTTTAAATATTAGCGTTAAGTCTTGAATGTTAGATTTAAGTGTTGTATACCGTATATACCTCGGGTCTAGCCACCCTCTTAAATCTTTGTGAGTCCATTTCCTGAAACTACCTCAGCAACAAATCAGAAACACTAACTCCACCAAGTAGGGACCCCAACAAACTCCGTCACGACCTTCCCCACGAGTTCTCCATTCCCCTATATCTCCCAACCCCAACCGACGCTGGTCCATCCCAATGACAATAAAAATCTTGGACACAAAGTGCTCAGGGTTCTTGCACACTGCCGCTTCGTCGGAGTTTGTTGGGGTCCCTACTCGACAGCTTGTTATAAAAATCCCTCGTGTTCTTGCATAGGATTCGGCCCCCTGGTTGTCTTTGGGGGACTTGGAATTGTGGCAAAACAATACAAGATATTTAAACAAAAGCCTATGTTGTATTCAAGTTGTTGTTGTTGTTGTTGTTATGTGCCGTCGAGTCGCCTGCGACTCATAGCGACCCTGTGTACAACAGCCCTAAACTCCGCTCTGTCCTGTGCCAATCGCACTGTCTCTGACACTCCCATCCCAATTATCCCAGTCACTGAATCAATCCACCTCATAGAGGGCCTTCCTCTCCTGCGCCGTCCCTCCACCCTCCCAAGCATGATGTCCCTCTCTAAGGACCGGTCTCTCCTCACAACATGTCCAAAGTAAGTTAGACGGAGCCTCAGCATCCTTGCCTCCAAGGAGCCACCCGGTGTATTCAAGAGTGTTTTAAATATATTATACCTAGATTCAATGTATAAAGATGAAAAATGACACAAACTCACAACTCCCTACACACTCTAGCACCTAAAATAACATTTAGCATGATTACTTTGCTATTGCAAAAGCAAATGTAAATAGTGGAAAACGTCTAAATTCATAAAACTCTTCCAGGTGATAAGCCATTCTAATTTGTAGTTATAAAAGTGCTACATTTGTTATGTCGAACTATACTATGGAATGCTAAATACACTAATTATTTTTTCCTTCCTGTTTCAGCAATGAAATGAGCAGCAGATTGATTTCATATAGTAAGGATGAGACTGTTTCATTTTCAAATATATATCAAATTTCATGCTCGCTCATAACATAAAAGAGAAGAATCTTAATCATAATACCCAGAAAAGCACGATACAAATCCATTTCATAGATAAGATTTTACAATTCCTAGTAAATTGGATATAGAAAACACATTAAATATCCTAGAAAACACAATCTTACAGAAGATTGGAAATTATACCCAGGATTTTTGAGTAGTCTGATAAATCAATTAAATGGTTGGATATCCATGAGTTTGTAATAGGGTGTGATATGAATTCTAAAATGAGAATCAAGTCAATGAATATTACATTGCCAGACATAAGTTGATATAGAATGTCAGTCTTTCCAGATAAAATGTATTATTGAATAACTTGTAGGGAAACAATACTTTCTTAAGAGAAAAAACTTTCTCTTTTCTAGTTTTAGCATCAGCTGTTCTACCACTTGAACTACATGATAAAATAAACACAATACTTCCAGACAGTATTTCCAAACAAAACTCAAATGCATTGCAAAGAAGTCAGAACTGGCTGAAACTGACCTTTCTGTGGACATCTGAGGCTATGTAAACCATTGGTTTGAGAAGAACTTGCCCATCTTCTTCAGTGGAGTATCTGGTACATTTTCAAACTTTCAAAGAGCCTCAGGATTTGCTTTAGCATAGTTAACTTTCTATGAACTCTATCACCAGAGTTCCTTACATAACCTCTCGAGAGCTCCAAAAGAATAATCTATTACAATTACCTAAGTTTTGAAGTCAGGTCAGCCCTCTTCTGTTACAAATAAGCTATATTTGTCTTAAAACCATCTCTGAGAAATTGCAAAGATTATCTAATCCCTCAAAGCATAAAATTAGATACAATTAACACCATTCTAAATAAATTTTAAAGACCTGCCGGATGTATGTTCTGAAGACACTAGCAAACTGTTGAAGAGATAGTTAAAACAAACACTCAAGATATTTGCTCCTGTTGTCTCAATACCTCTTTTTCAGTCCTACACATAAGGTATTGTTGTTGTTGTTATGTGCCATCGAGTTGTTTGCGACTCATAGCAACCCTATGTACAAGAGCTCTAAACGCTGTTCTATCCTATGCCAACCTAGCCATCTCAAACGCACTTATTCCCTCCGCTCCAGTCACAGAATCGATCCATCTCATCAAAGGTCTTCCTCTCCTTCGCTGCCCCTCCACTCTGCCAAACATGATGTCCCTCTCCAAGGACCAGTCCCTCCTTGCAACATGCCCAAAGTATGTCAGATGAAGCTTCAGAATCCTTGACTCTGATGAGCATTCTGGCTTCACCTTTTCTAGGACAAACCTGTTTGTTCTCCTAGCAGTCCATGGTATATTCAACACTCTTCTCCAGCACCACAGCTCAAAGGCATCAATTCTCTTTCTATCAACTCTATTCACTGTCCAACTCTCTGATGCATAGCACGTAATTGCAAAGACTATAGCCTGGATCAGGCTCACCTTAATCTCCAGCCTGATGTTCTTGCTCTTCAGTACCCTTGAGAGGTCCCTCACAGTCTACTTTCCCAATGCAATTCATCTCTTTATTTCCTGGCTGCTAAGTGTTTAAAAAAAGTGTTAAAAAACAACAAACGAACAACAAAAGACCCTCCACTTAGAGCTATGCCTTCTGAATTTGGGCAGCAATTTCCCTGACTGCCCGATCAGTAAATTTGGTTACAGTTTTCCTCACTACTTGTTCAAACAACCCAGTGACATAGAGAGTTCCATGTTAAGATCCAGTTGAAAGGTTGACAATTCCAGGCTACCAGCAGAAATGGAGAAAGACAGGCAGTCTTCCATTATAAAGATTCATAGCCTGGGAACTTGAAGGAGGCATTACCATGTATTAGAATCAACTTGATGTCATTACTTTTTGGTCAATAGACCTGGGATATGTACTATTACTTTTCATTGCCTGTTTTATAGCTTCATTTCTGTTTATTAGTAAATTATCTTCAAAATATCAACCTGAAATATTTTCTTTCTTGCTGTGGTGAAACTGTTAAACAAGAGTATTATTAAGAATTTCCCCTTGTAAGTGAATATAATAAAATAAATATGCTGCAAGTGCTAGCCTACATAAATAAACATGAAAGGAAACAAAATTTTTAAAAATAAGTAACTCTAAATTCATAGATTTGATTATATAATTTGCCTGTCTTAAAGAATGCACAGGAAAGTGATTAGAATGCATAATTTAGAAAATGTATTTAATGCAAAATAACACATAACTATTGTGTTTCCATATGCCACTGCAATGAGAAAATGAACATATATAAATATATGTACAACTAGCTAAGAATCAGTGACATGTTTATAGTGTATAGATGCTGAAATGCATATGATGTGAGTAGTAAACATGCTTATATTGTCAGGAGACATTGAGTTAGTTTTTCAACAAAATGAAACAATGAGTATTATATTGTGTGTTATTATTGAATAGTTTTTAATTACATTGAAGTCAGGAATCTCTGGTGGTCTAGATGAAACGGTGTTGCCCTGTAAACCCTAAGACTAAAGCAGTTTGAATCCACCAGTGACTACAGGAGTAAGATGAGCAATCTCTTTCTCTGTACATTACAACCTTGGGAAAGCAGTGGAGGGATAGCCACACATTGCTTCTCACTTGATGGGCATGAATTGAGTTTAATATTAAAGTAAACTTACATAAATAATAGAGAAACTAAATTTACTATTTCTAAAGTCATGTATAAGTTTCTGTGTAAAATTTTCATAGGCAGTAAATATATATAATGTTGTTACAGTTGTGGAGGATTTTCAGAGGTGTATATGTGTGTATATTTCTCTCTCTCTCTCTTCTCTCCCGTGTGTGTGTGTGTGTGTGTGTGTGTGTGTGCATGTGTGTGAAGTCATCAAGGGCCAAAGGTAAGGAAGAATGTATTAAACAAACTAAACTTAAACAATAAAAAGACAAATAAAAAGAAATAAAAACATGAAAAAACTTAACTTCACTAATTAAATATGTATCAATTAAAATAACTCATATTTGTAAATAAAGAAATATTATACCATCAAGACTTTGATGATGCTGTGGAATAAGGAAAACCAGTGCTGGCAGATACATTTTTGGCAGAAAGCATGTTTACTGACTATGTAAAAACATTTGAAAATGGATCATAATAAATTATGGATAATAGTGAAAAGATTGAAAATTGTAGAGCACTTACTTTTGTTTACAAAACAACCTATTGAACATAATAGGGAAAACTGTGTGGATTAAAATCAGGAAAGATGTGTACCAGGGTAATATACTTTTATTGACCTATTCAGTCTATACACTGAGCAAATAATCTGTGAAACTTGATTATAAAAAGAATGTGACATTTAGATTTGAGGAAGACTCATCAACAAATTACAACATACATATGAAACAGCTTTTCTTGAAGTAAATAAAAATTACTTCAAGTATATGTTGATGAATTCCAACTTCTGTATGGATTATATACATCAATATAAAGAAAAAAAACACCCTATTCTCACAATGGAACCAAAAAGCAACATTGTGACAAATGGAGAAATAATTTAAGTCTATTCCGCTTGAATTTTAAAACAATCTCAGGAACAGATCTGAGACATTGAATAATAATGAGTGAAGACCAGATAAGGTGTGGGAAGATATCAAGAACATCATCCATGAAGAATGCAAAAAAAATCATTACAAAGATAGAGGAGGAAGGAAAGACCAAAATGGATGTCAAGTGACACTCTGAATATTGTACTGGAATGCTGAGAAGTCAAAGCTAAGGGGGAAAAAATTAAGAAATTAAGGACCTGAGCATAAGATTACAATAGGCAGATCGTGAAGACAAAGTATTATAATGAAATGTGCAAAGAGCTGGAGTCAGAAAATCAAAAGGGTTAAACTTGCTTGGTATTTCTTAAGCTGAAGGAATTGAAGAATAAATTCAAGCCTTGAGTTGCAATACTTAAGAATGATTTAGGCAGAATATTAAATTATGCAGGAAACTTTAAAAGAAGATAGAAAAATAAATAGAGTCATTGTACCAAAACAAATTGGCTGACACAGAAGAATTTCATGAAACGACAAAATTCCCTGTAATGATGAAACTAGAAGTTCAGGCTGCTCTGAAGGAATTGTAAAAAAAAAAGCGGGGGGGGGGGGGCCCAGAAATTGACAGCATACCAATTGATATATTTCAACAAACGGAAGCTGCCCTAGACACATTAACCAAATTGTGCCAAGAAATCCAGAGGACTATCACCTGGACAAATGACTGGAAGAAATCCATATTTTTTCCCCATTCCAAAGAAAGGTGATCCAACAGAGTATGGAGATTATCGAAGAATATCATTAGTAAAACATACAAGCAAGATTTTGCTAACAATTGCCCTGAAACAAACAGCATATGTGGAAAAGCACATCAACAGAGAACTGTCAGATATGCAGCTGGGTTTAGAAGAGGCCGTAGCACTAGAGATATTATAGCTAGTGTTAGATGGATGTTGGCTGGAAGCAGAGAGCACCAGAAGAATATGTACCTGTGTTTCATTGACTATACAAAGGTATTTGACTGTGTGAATAACAACAAATTGTGACTAACTCTGAGACGAATAGGTACTCCAGAACACTTGATTGTGTTTATATGAAACCTATTATTGGACCAGGAGGCAGTCATCAGAACAAAGCAAATTTTATTTCAAATTTGGGAAAGGTGTATGCCAGTGATGTGCCCTATGACTATACCTTTTCAATGTCTATGCAGAACAAATCATGAGGGAGGCTGGTCTCTATGAGGAGGAATGTGGTGTCAGGATTGGAGAAAAACTCATCCAAAAACTGAATTACGCAGATGAAACAATCTCACCTGATGCACTTGCTGCAGAAGGTAAAGGATTGCAGCCTTCCATATGGATTGAAGCTCAACATGAAGAAAACAAATTCTCACCTCTGGGTTGATTGACAGCATTATGATAGATGGTGAAGAGACTGAGATTGTTAACAACTTTAGTTTGCTTGGCTCCACAATCAACACTCTTGGTACCAGCAGCCAGAAAACCATAGGCAAATTGCATTAGGAAAGCTTGCTGTCAGGAACCTCTCCAGAGTATTGAAGAACAATGATGACAATCTAGAGACTAAGGTGCACCTGATCCAGGCCAGGGTCTTAGCAATTGTATGCTATGGATCAGAAAGCTGTACAGTGATGAGGGATAATAGAAGGAGAATTAGTGTCTTTGAGTGGTGATGCTGGAAAACAGTATTGAATATACCATGAACCACAGGGAGAACAAAGACTTTCCACCTTGAGAGGGTGAAACCAGGTTGCTCCTTGGAGGCAAGGATTCTGAAGCTCTGTCAGACATATATTGTGCATGTTTCAAGGAGGAACCAGTTCTTTGAGAGAGACATCATGCTTGGGAGTGTGGAAGGACAGCAGAAGATAGAAAGACACTGGATGAGATGGACTGACTCAATGATTGGGATAATGGGAGTAGGTATGTCAGAGACAATAAGGTTGGCCTGGGATAGAGCAGGGTTCAGAGAAATTGTATATAGGGTCACTTTGAGTCACAGACAACTTGACACCACATAATTATGTTTTCTATTAACAGAATTAACTATAAACAACAGCAGACAATAAATCAAAGAACATATTGCAATGAGAACATTTTTCTGAAGGACCATCCTTGCTAAAAAAGCAGAGATGTTATTTTAAAGTCCAAGGTGTACCTGATCTAAACCATTGTACCTTCAACTGCATCATATACATGTAAAGATGGACAATCAATATAAAAAAGGAAGAACTGATGCATTTGAATAGTGATAATTAAGAAAAATATTGAATATGCCATGGATAAACAGAGAACAAACAAATCACGCTTGAAAGAAATGCAGGCAGAAGTTTCCTCAGAAGCACATATGTGGAGACTTCATCTTATGTAATTTAGACAAAGACATCAATCACACTTGGAAAAAGTAGAGTGAGCAAAAGAAAGACTGTAAATACATTACATTAACAGTGATTGCATAAGTGGGTTTACATAGAAGAATTGTAAGGATGTGCCATTTAATAAATAAAAAAAGATGTGAAATGGCAAAAAGGTAGCAAAAAACTAAGAGAAAATAAAGGAAAAAATAGCATTTTTAGGTGAGAAATGTCTTAAAAACAATTCCAAAGAAAATTAAACATTAAGACATAAAATTTATATATTTACAGAGATAGATAATAATGATAAGAGATTATAGATATATGTTGTTGTTTTCATGCGATATAGAGTCATCTGCAACTCATAGAGACCCTATATGCAACAGCCCTAAACCATGCTCTGTCCTGTGCCAATCTCACTGTCTCCCACACACCTACCCCCATTAATCCAATTACTGAATCAATCCACCTGATAGATGGTCTTCCTCTCCTGCACTGTTCCTCCACCCTCCCAAGCATGATGTCCCTCTCCAAGGACTAGTCCCTCCTTGTAACATGTCCAAAGTATGTCAGACAAAGTTTCAGAATCCTTGCCTCCAAGGAACATCCTGGTTTAATCCTCTCCAGGATGAACTTGTTTGTTTTCTCGGCAGTCCATGGTATATCCCATACCCTTCTCCAGCACCACGGTTCAAAGGCATCAATTCTCCTTCTATCTTCCTGAGTCATTTTCTAGCTCTCTGATGCATAGCAAGTGATTGCAAAGACGATGGCCTATATCAGGCTCACCTTTGTCTCCAGAGTGATACCATTGCTCTTCAGTACTTTGGAGAGGTCCCTAACAGAAGACTTACCCATCGCAATATGTCTTTTGATTTCCTGGCTGCTGGTGTAAAGAGTGTTGACTGTGGAGCCAAGCAAACTAAAACTGTTAACAATCTCAGTCTCTTCACCATCCATCCTCATGCTGTCAATTGGCCCAGTGATGAGAATCTTTGTTTACTTGATATTGAGCCTAAATCCATATTGAAGGCTGCAGTCCTTGACCTTCTGTAGCAAGCACTTCAGGACCTCCTCAGTTTCAGCAAGCAGGGTTATGTTATCTGCATCACACATATTGTTGATGAATCCTCCACCAATCCTGATGCCACACGTCTCCTCATACAGTCCAGCCTCCCAGATAATCTGTTCAGCATATAGGTTTAAAAGGTATGGAGACAGGACACATCTCTGGCATATACCCTTCCTAATTATGAACCATGCAGTGTTTCCATACTGTATTCTGATGACTGCCTCCTGGTCTAAGTATAGGTTTCACATTAGCACAATCAAAAGTTCGGGGATTCCCATTCTTCTCACAGTCAGCCAGTTTGTTGTAATCCACACAAACATTTTCCCATAATCTATGAAACATAGACATTCCTCTGGTACTTTCTGCTTTCAGCCAAGAGTCATCTAACATTAGCTACAATACCCCTAGTACCATGACCCTTTCTAAAACCGTCCTGCACTTCTGGCAGTTCTCTGATGATGTGCTGTTCAAATCATTTTTGGAAAATCTTCAGCAGAATCTTGCTTGTATGTGATATCAATGATAATGTTTGATAATTTCCACACTCTGTTAAATCACCTTTCTTTGGAATAAGAACAAACATAGATCTCTTCCAGTCGGTTGGCCAAGTGGTTGTCCTCCAGGTCCCTTGGCACAACTTGGTGAGCACATCTAGGGCAGTATCTGTTAGTTGAAATATGTCAATTGGTATACCATCAATTCCTGGGGCCTTACTTTTTGCCAATTCCTTCAAAATAGCTTAAACTTCTTCCTTCATCACAATAGGCACTTGCTCAAATGTTGTTTCATGAAATTCTTTCATGTCTGCCAATTCCTTTTGGTACAGTGACTCTATGTACTCTTTCCACTTTTTTTAATACTTCCTGGATCATTTAATATTCTGCCCAAAGCATTCTTATGTATAGCAACTCAAGGTTTGAAATTGTTCTTCTGTTCCTTGAGCTTAAGAAATGCTGAGTGAGTTTAGCCTTTTGATATTCTGACTCCAGCTCCTTGCACATTTCATTGTAATATTTTACTTTGTTTTCCTGTTCTGCCTTTGAAGTCCTCTGTTAAGCTCTTTAATATCTTGAATTTTTCCCTCTGCTTTGGCTTTGTGGTGCTCTAGTGCAATATTCAGAGTTCTTCTGACATCTGTTTTGGTCTTTTTTTCCTCCTCTGCCTTTGTAATGACCTTTTGCACTCTTCCTGGATGATACTCTTGATAACCTCCCAAAACTCATCTGGTCTTTGCTCTTTGGTGTTCAAGACCTCAAACCTGTTCCTGAGATGGTTCTAAAATTCAGGTGGGATAGACTGAAGGTCATATTTTGGTTCCTGTGGATTTGATTTAATTTTCCTTAGCTTCAGCTTGAAGTTGCATATGAGTAGTTGGTAGATATATAGAAATAACAATTTTAGCTTTGATATTTAATATCAAAATAAAAACTAGGTGGATACTTCTACCAGAATGAAAGATAGTGATGAATAAAATGTTTACTATATATGTCAAATCTACATATCCAGAAACTTATTGTGGTGCAATGATAATCTTTGTAATTCGCATTACACCAATTGACGCTTCTTCTTGTTATTGTATATCGTCAAGTCAGAACCAACCCATGGTTGGTCCACAGCAGTTTTTCAAAAACAGTAAGTAACATACAAGGAGATTGCTCAACTTTCCACCACAGAGCAGCTGGTGGTGTTAAACCATGTACTTTTGGTTTGGCAGAACAATTCCTTACCACTGTTGTTGTTCACACTCAGGTAGTAACCACCCTATAGGTCAACTTTCCGTTGATTTTCAGAGGCAGTTCATCGATGGGGAGGATATTGACCATTTTTCTCCCACAAAGCAGATGCTATATTCAAACCATGTGCCTCTGGGATTGCAGCACAGGTTTTTACCACTAAGTCACCAGAGCTGTTTCTGATGCTGCAATAGAGATACCATAGCTTAGTAATACAGATCTATCTATCATAACAAATTGTGGCTGACTCTGAGAAGAATGGGAATCCCAGAACATTTAATCGTGCTAAAGAGAAACCTATACTTGGACCAAGAGGCATTTGTCAGAAAAGAGGAGGGTAACACTGCATGGTTCCAAATTGGGAATGGTGTACACCAGGGATATGTCCTGTCTCCATACCTTTCCAACCTGTATGCAGAGCTGATTATCCGGGAGGCTGGGCTCTATGAAGAGAAGCGTGGCATCAGGATTGGTGGAAGATCTATTAACAATCTGCGTTATGCAGATGATACAACACTGCTTGCTGAAACTGAGGAGGACCTGATGGACTTGCTGCAGAGGGTCAAGGACTGCAGCCTTCAGTATGGACTGAGGCTCAATGTCAAGAAGACAAAGATTCTCACCACTGGACCAATCGGTAGCATCA
>NW_006400133.1:1618400-1630340 GCF_000299155.1 Elephantulus edwardii | reverse complement strand
GCATCAAAGAGTTGGACAATGACTAGGGAGGACAGAAGGAGAATTGATGCCTTTGAATGTACCATGGACTGCCAAGAAAAAAAAACAGATTCATCCTGGAGAGGGTTAAACCAAGCTACTCCTTGGAGGCAAGGATTCTGGGGCTTCGTCTGACATACTTTGGGCATGTTGAAGGAGGGACAAATCCTTGGAAAGGGACATCATACTTGGGAGGGTGGAAGGTCAGTGCAAGAGGGGAAGACCCTCTATGAGATGGACGTATTCAGTGACTGGGGTAATTGTGAAGGGTGTGTCAGAGGCAGTGCAATTGGCACAGGATAGAGCAGGGTTTAGGGCTGTTGTACATAGGGTCGCTATGAGTCGTAAACGACTTGACGGCACATAACAACAACAACAATACAAATCTATAGCACTTTGAAGGATGGGAATATGCAAAAGGGCTAGCATGAAGTGCTAACATGGAGATTTGTCTGTTTTGTCTTCCCATGAAGTGTATCATGAACTATCCAAGAAACAAAATAATGGACTATTTCTACCAAGCAAAGAGCCAGGAAAGTTGTATAGCCTTTCGACTTGAGTTTGTGCTACTGAAAATTCCTTAATCTAAGAAATAAAGGGACTTAACATTATAAGACAGGACAGTGAAAGAGAAAAAGCAAAACAAAACACAAATACCAACAAAAATCCACAATGGAATACTGTTTAGCACTTAAGAGCAATAATTTTGAAAAAATGCTATTTAACTTGGGAAAGACTGAAGATCATTATGCTGAATGAACGAACTCAGTTTCTTAAGGACAAATGCAACATAAGACCATATTTGGAAAACAAGAAAGATAACTAGTAAAACATGTAAGGGGATTCAATGGGGGAAGGGTTGGAAGTAGAGGGGTGAGGATGAATAAGGGTAAAACGGCAGGCTTGCACAGTTTGGTGGGTAGAGGGAGGGTGTAATTAAAATGAGAAGGATCCAACAGGGACCTGAACTGATTGAGTAGTGATGAGCAATGTCCAATGATAATTGATTTTATGGGAATGATTGTATGAGACACAACATGAACTAAAAATATGAATGGGAAACACAATGTACTTTGCGTGTAAAGCAATACAAAATTTAAAAACAAAACAAAAACAAACCACAAAAATAAACCAGTGATGGAAAAAGATGGTGACAAAAGAGAGAGCTGAGATGGCAGAACCAGGAGATACTCTCTCTAAACAACATTCCCAAAACATGCTCGAAGTACATTGTTGTATTCACTGTGTTAATCTGTCATGATGAGTGTCTTCCTCCCTTTGACTGACTTTTCACCCTTTTGCAGCGGAAAGGGTACTGAGTGTCATAGTCAGATGAACTTAAAAAAAAAAAACACAACAACTCACAACAGCTTATTTTGAAGTTTAACAATGATGTTGTTGTGAGGATGCTGTAAATAGAGCAGTAATATTCTACCTATGTGGTAAAAAATACATTAGAAAAACACCTGATATTTTCTTTAGGTATCCTAGGTTGACTCTAAATCATATTGACCTTCCTTATTTAAAAAACTGCTGTATAGTCTTGTGTCATCTTTATGATCTGGCGAGCTTTTTATACCAAGACAAACTAGAAAGAAAACTTGATCATCTACTACCAAATATCAGATAAAGAATATTTATAGCAAACAAAGGTGGACATAGATATCCCTTACAATTGAAAAATTCAAAAACAATAAGCACCCATGTACCAAGAGATGCCAACAGGAATTTGCAAAACATCTGTATTCATAATAGCTAAAATCAGGAAACTAATGTCTATAAAGAAACAAATATCTATAAAGAGTTGACTAGATAGTGGTGTACTCATGCAATAGAATACTAAATAATGAAAACAAACTTATAATTTACATGTAGCAGAATAAAACAAATTGTAATGGCTTTAGAAATATTTCTATATTCGAGATACAGAAGTTTGTTTTGAATTGGTATTATCTTGATGACAATTGTTTTGGGTTTTCTTGATGGGGAAAGTTTGTAGCTCAGTATAAATCTGTCTGGGAATTCTACAGGGAGATAATAAAGATAATGTTAGCAAGTATTCTCTTCCAATTAACCCTGTATCATAGCTGCAGTTTACATGATGAGAACTTTGTATGAGTCACCCACTGGTATAATTTAAAAGTTTGGGTCCAAGTCATATACATAATATTAGGCAAAAGATATCAATCTCAGAGGTATGGAAACTGGAAAATTCTGTTTCTGTAATTTCTAAAATAGATAAACAGCTGGACCCACACTCATACCATACACAAAACCAACTCAAGATCAGAAACCTAGGGCTGAAACCCAAAATTATAAAGATCCTAAGAGACAAAATGGTATCAAGCTTAGGAGGCTTAGTCTGTGGTATAAAGTGGCTTACAGGTACAGCCAGAAATGTACAACAAGGAGAAGATAAAATTGATGAATGGGACAGTCTAAAGATTAAATACCTGTGTAAAGAAAAAAAAATTCTAGTACAATGTAAAGAAAACCTACAGACTGGGAAAAACATTTGACAATACTATCTTAGATGAGAGTCTCATAACAAAATTTACAGAATAATACAAGGAAAAGACACATAACTCAATTATAAAATGAGCAGAAGACATGAAAAAACTTGGCACAGAGGAAGACATTTGAATGGCCAACAGACACATGAAGAAATGCTCAAAATCACTGGCAATAAGAAAGATGCAAATAAAAACCACAAAGAGATACCATCTCACCTCAGTTGTTGTTGTTGTTGTTTGTTGTTATGTGCCGTCAAGTCGCTTGCGACTCAAAGCGACCCTATGTACAACATACCTAAACTCTGCTCTGTCCTGGGCCAATCGCACTGTCTCTGACACTCCCATCCCGATTACCCCAGTCACTGAATCAATCCACCTCATAGAGGGCCTTCCCCTCCGGCACTGTCCCTCCACCCTCCCAAACATGATGTCCTTCTCCAAGGACCAGTTCCTCCTTTCAACATGTCCAAAGTATGTTAGACGGAGCCTCAGAATCCTTGCCTCCAAGGAGCCACCTGGTTAAAAAACCTTTCTAGGATGAATCTGTTTGTTTTCCTAGCAGTCCATGGTACTCTCAAAACTCTTCTCCACACCACAGCTCAAAGGCATCAATTCTCCTTCTATCCTCCTTGGTCATTGTCCAACTCTCTGATGCATAACAAGTGATTGTGAAGACCATGGCCTGTATCAGACGCACCTTAGTCTCCAGAGAGACACCATTGCTCTTCAGTACTTTGGAGAGGTCCCTAACAGCAGACTTTCCCATGGCAATATGCCTTTTAGTTTCCTCAAAGTAGTAGCAGTGGCAAAGTTTAACAAGACCTCAAGCTATAAATGTTGGAAAGGATGTGGAGAGATATGAAGTCTGTTGGTGGGCTTGTGAAACGACACAACCACTCTTGAAGGTAGTTTGCCAATTCCTCAAAAAGGTGAACACAAAAATTTCATATGAACCAGATGTCCAGTGCAATTAAAACTGAGACACAAATAGAGATGTGGACACCTATATACATAACATTATTCACGATTGCAAGAACATAGAAACAACTCAGATGTCCAACCACTAGAATGGGTTGAGGAATTGTGGTACATTCACATGAATATTATGCAGCACTCAAGAGCAACGATCTAGAAAAGTACTGACTGAAAAACAATATGGTGAGTAAGCTAACTCAGTCTCATAAGGACAAACACTGCACAAAACCCTCATTGTTAAAATAGAAGGATAACTAATAAAATGTGTATGGGAATCCAAGAGGAGAAAGGATGGGAACAGAGGGGTGAGGATGATCAGGGGGAAATTACAGGGTCACACAATTTGGTGGGTGGAGGGAGGTGGCAAAGGAAATGGGAAAGATTTGGCCAGGACCTGAAAAGGCAGAGTAATGGTGGGTATGTTTTAATGGTGATTAATGTTATCAAACACAAAGTATGGAAGCTATTAATGTATGGGAATGATCGCATGAAACACAATGTGAGTGAAGGAAAATGTAAAACACAAAATGTATACAAATATTTATGCTAAGTAACATAAAATAAAACTTAAACAAAAAAATTCCTACAACAAAACATTTTCAAGCTCTGCATCTTATACATATCATGCGTGTCATTATCCTGCTCTGAATAACCAAAATGTTCTAGTTCCTCCTGTGCCAATCCATGTTTACCCAGGATTTCTATGCTCCCTCACCACTGACTATTTCATCAAGCATAACCGTGGTCTATCCTTGGGAGGAAACAAATCAGAATAACATTCTATTGTGATTCAAAGGTTTTATTTTCTAATATCTGGAAGTACATTTTCCCTTGTGTGTCTTAGTCTGCAGGTTACTCTGCTCCCTTTGATGTGTGATATCCTAATGACACATAGTTTACAGCCTTAAAACAGTATAAAGGTAACCACATTAGTGTAAACTAATAGATGGACAGTCGATTTTTTTTTAAAGAGAAACTTCTTTTTGCAATTTGACACTGTCTATATTAGGATGAAGGTAACACTGATAAAGTAATGACTGAAATTGAGCACAGAGAAAATTGTGAGGCTTTTATAGCATTCTATTTCTTGGTCTGCAGTGGTTACAAGCATAATTGATTTTGGATAATTCTTTTATCAGTTCGTCTATGCTTGGTGCATTTATCTTAAGAACAAAAGATGCTTTTAAAGTTTGTGCATTAATGCAACATTTTAGTTTTGTTGTTGTTGTGTATCATCGAGTTGGAAGTGACCTATAGCTGACTCTCAAGGGGGTTTTCAGAGACAATTTATCACACAAGAGGATATTGCCCATTCTTCTCCCATGGAGCAGCTGGTGACTCCGAACTGAGTGACTTAAGGATTGCAGCACAGCTTCTTGCCATTAAGCTACCACATATTTAATTTTAAAAGTATAAGAATTTTGCAGAGACAGTTTGTGCTCACTAAATATTCTACTATTTTCTCTATGTTTCCCAGATAGCCTCACAGTTAGTTTTGAGACAATAAAGAAAAGTGGCATGTATCACTTCTTGGCTGACACCCTTAAGAGCTAACATCGTCCATCTCTCTCTTCCTCTGCCCTGCAGTTCTGGGAGGCCACATGTTCCAGACAGTGTCAGTACCAGATGGAAGAAGCCTTCCCAGATCCCATCAATCTTTATGTGGGTGAGAAATGAATCTGTGCTACATTAAGCAACTGAAGTTCTTAATTTGTTTTCATTAAGAAATGAGAACTGATTATACTAATACCAGTGTCAACGTTACAAACACTAAACAAGTCAACACAATCAACAGGCAAAGGGAAAAATGAGGAAAAGATATCACTCAGAATAAAATCAGTAAAAAATATTAAAAGACAAATGTTGCTGGTTCAAATGTATGTGTCCTTTGTTAGATTGCAATAAACCTCACTAAAGGGGCAAAAAAGAAAAAAAAATGCTGTCTATTTATAAAATGTAGCTGGAAGATACACACAAAAACGTTACCATTATTTTCTAAAGGAGAAACCTGTGACAATGTTTTATGTAAAAACCATAAGATGTATAAAATATTATAACTTATCTCAACAAAAATAATTCTCAACAGATGTATATTTTCTATAGAAGAAATAATTTATAATTTCTATTAGAGTTCCTCACTAAATATGTACATCTGTGAATCGCTCAAAAAATGGCTTTGGATATATCATGAAGCATAGATAAAGGGATAAGCAGTATGTATTTTTAAAAGAAATGCGGCTTGTTCTTAGAGAAATGATAATCAGTACGTAAAAAAACTAAGGTAGGTAAAATGCTACGAGGGAATGATGTTCAGCTATATTAAAAAATCCATAGGTAAAGTGTTATGTGGTTATTAAATTTATGATTTCTTTCTTCTTTTCCTCATAAACAAGTCTGAAGAACGTAGGATACAAAGATAAGATTTCTTCTTTTAGGTCACTATGCTTTTCTTCAGATAAAAATAAATAATCCTTTTGATTGGTAGAGAAGAACAGTGAAAATTCAATTTAAACAGGATTTTATAAATAAATTAATGTCTCAGTGATGACATAAAATAGGCATTTAGTATATGTTGTACCCTGCCAGAGTTGCCTGCTTGAGCTAATAGAGTGCTCTGCAATTCTTTCCCTGCTTGTGACACACAAGTATGTTTTATAACCTAGTATTTCCATGCAGAAGAGACAAATTTAATAGATCAGAGGGAAAAAAAAATTCAGTGTGTCAAATTCTTGTGTAATACAATTACTATGATAGCAATCAAACTTTCACCCAATATTCATTTTTCTATAGTTAGTTCCTTTTGGAAAATAATGACTTCATAATTCATAGTTGCAGAGAAAAATTTTAACACTTTTCTTAATGCATTTCGTCCACACTCTTTGGACATGTTTTCAGGGGATAAAACCCCATCATGTTGGAAAAACTGGAGGATCAGAGAAAGAGAGGTAAAACCTCAATAAGATGGATTGACACAGTGACTGCAGCAATGGACTCAAGCATATCAGAGATGGTAAGGACAAACGCAGACCAGGACAAGGTTTAAATCTGTTCTTCACAGGGTCGCTACTATCTGTAGTTGACTCAATGGCACCTAACAACAACATGCATCTTTCAGCAGTCTATATGTATATTAAAATTCCTACAATGTGAAAATTAGATAATATACTGTACTGTCCTCTTCAAAACTCTTTTTAACTTTTCGTAGGTTTTGTACTCTGGAAAAAGTTTAACGTAAGTGGCATTATGATCAAATGATTAACTTTAAACTCATACAAAAGCCACTTCTTTCACTTTATCATTGTGGCTGGCTGCCCTTTTCTGACCCTTCCCAACCCCATTACATCTCTCTGATGATACGGTGTCATTTCACAACTTGACTCAGGGGTTTATTGATTTTGGCCACTACTCTCTGCTATATATAAATAGATCTGAAAGCAAGGTTTAAATTTAGTAATGGGGGAAAAAGGATCGTTAATGACATCCACAAGATTTCTTTGAAGGTTTATCTGATAGGCTGTCAAAAGTGGGTCACACCCAGGAAAACTCAGCATATGTGAAAGAAAATGACATAGCCAGTGAACCCCAGCTGTACAGCTCTAGGGGTTTTATAATCCTTAATGAGAAACTGAAAGACTTTTGGACTATGATGGTATTTTATTTTTATTTTTTTTACGTTAAAGCAAATCTCTGAGAGATAAAAATTCTTTTAAGACGTGAAAATTTGAAATACTCTGTATATATGTACATGTGTGTCTTTGATTATTCACTAATACAAAACAAAGAGGGAGGAAAATGATGTACAAATAGGCATTTTGAAAAGAGATCCAAGCAGAAGAGAAAAACAGGAGAAGTTAAGAGAAAAGATGACAAAATGTATGACCCATATTATTGCTATCACAGGACTCCAACTGAGTAGACAGATCTGTAAAACATGCCTCAAAAAATTGGTCAAGGAGGTAAAAATGAAAAGTATTTCTTGTCGTTGATACCTCAATAGGTAAAAATTAGCTTGTTAAACTTAACATCCATGTGTTACTGATTTGTATACACAAGAGTGCTAAGCTTACTCAGTGCACACAGTTCCTCATAGTCATTGAATTCTATGTCCAGGACACCAAGATCATCGCTATCCTGAGCAAAACCTCTTCTGTTACTCTTGTCCTAAATTGCTCAATATCTCCTCAGTACTATTTTGGTACAAGGATTGTTGTTGTTGTTATGTGCCATCGAGTTGCTTGCAACTCATAGCAACCCTATGTACAACAGCCCTAAATTCTGCTCTGTCCTGTGCCAAGCACACTGTCTCCAACATACCCATCTCTATTACCCCAGTCACTGAATCAATCAACCTCATAGGGGGCCTTCCACTATGCGCTCTCCCTCCACCCTCCCAAGCATGATGTCCCTCTCCAAGGACCTGTCCCTCCTTGCAACATGTCCAAAGTATGTTACATGGAGCCTTGGAATCTCTGCCTCAAATGAGCAGCCAGGTTTGACCATTTCCAAGATGAATCTGTTTGTTTTCCTAGCAGTCCATGGTACCCTCAGTACTCTTCTCCAGCACCACAAATCAAAGTCATCAATTCTCTTTCTATCCTCCTTAGTCATTGTCCAACTCTCTGATGCATACCACGTGATAACAAAGACCATAGCCTGTATCAGACGCACCTTAGTCTCTAAAGAGACACCATTGCTCTTCAGTACTTTGGAGAGGTCCCTAAAAGCAGACTTTCCCATGGCAATAAGTCTTCTAATTTCCTGGGTGCTGGTGCCGAGAGTGTTGACTATGGAGCCAAGCAAAATGACGCTGTGAACAATCTCAAACTCTTCAACATCCATCCTGATGCTGCCAAATGGTCCAGTGGTGAGAATCTTTATCTTCTTGACATTGAGTCTCAATCCGTATTGGAGGCTATAGTCCTTGACCCTCTGCAGCAAGCGCTTCAGGTCCCCCTCAGTTTCAGCAAGCAGGGTTGTGTCATCTGTATATCAGAAATTGTTGATAGATCTTCTACCAATCTTGACCCCACATTTCTCCTCATAGAGCCCAGACTCTCAGATAATCTGTTCTGCATACAAGTTGAAAAGGTATGGAGACAGGACACATCCCTGGCGTATGCCCTCCCCAATTTTGAACCATGCAGTGTTTCCTTGCTCTGTTCTGGCCACTGTCTCTTGGTTCAAGTATAGGTTTCTCATTAGCATTATCAAGTGTTCTGGTATTCCCATTCTTCTCAGAGTCAGCCACAGTTTGTTATGATCCACACAGTCAAACGCCTTTGCATAGTCAATGAAACACAGATAGACATTCCTCTGGTACTCCCTGCTTTCAGCCAAGATCCATCTGACATCAGCTACAATATCCCTAGTACCACGACCACTTCTAAACCCAACCTGGACTTCTGGGAGTTCTCTGTTGATGTACTTTTCGAGTCGGTTTTGGATAATCTTCACTAGAATCTTGCTTGCATGTGAAATTAATGATATTGTTCTATAGTTTCCACACCCTGTTGGGTCACCCTTCTTTGGGATGGGAACAAATATAGATCTCTTCCAGTCAGTTGGCCAAGTGTTTGTTCTCCAGATTTCTTAGCACAACTTGGTGAGCATGTCCAGGGCAGCGTCTGTTAACTGAAATATGTCAATTGGTATACCATCTCACCTATTCCTAGGGCCTTATTTTTTTGCTATTTCCTTCAAAGCAGCTTGAACTTCTTCCTTTATTACCATAGGCTCTTGCTCATATGTTGTTTCATGAAATTCTTCTGTGTGTGCCAATTCCTTCTGATACAGTGACTTAGTAAATCTATCTTCTTTTAATACTTTCTGGATCATTTAATAATCTGCCTAAAGCATCCTTGATTATAGCAATTCGAGGTTTGAATTTGTTCTTCAGTTCCTTGAGCTTGCTGAACAAGTTCGGCCCTGTTGATTTTCTGACTCCAACTGCTTGCACATTTCATTGTAATATTTTACTTTGTTGTCCCGTGCTACCTTTTGAAATCTTCTATTCAAATCTTTAGTATCTTGAATTCTTCCCTCTCCTTTGCCGTCGCTGCACTTGTGCAATTTTCAGAGTCTCTTCTGACATCCATTTTGGTCTTTTCTTCCTCTTCTGTCTTTGTAATGACCGTTTGCACTCTGCCTGGATGATACCCTTGATATCCTCCCACAGCTCATCTGGTCTTCGCTGATTAGTGTTCAAGGCCTCAAATCTGTTCCTGAGATGGTTCTGAAATTCAGGTGGCATAGACTCAAAGTTATATTTTGGTTCCCATGGATTTGGTTTCATTTTCCTCATTTTCAGCTTGAACTTGCATATGAGTAGTTGGTGGTCTGTTCCACAATCAGCTCCTGGCCTAGTTTTCACAGCTGATGTTGAGCTTCTCCAGCAGTTCTTTCCACATATGTAATCGATCTGATTCCTATGCATACCATCAGGTGAAGTCCTTGTATCTAACCTGCGTTTATGTCTCTTAAAAAACATATTTGCAATGAATAAGTCATTGTGCAAAATTCAATCATCCTCTCTCCAGTTCCATTTCTGTCACTGAGTCCATGTTTTCCAACTACTTAATCTTCTTCTCAATTCCTAACTTTTGCATTCCAGTCACCCATTATTACCAATGCATCTTGATTTTATGTTTGATCTATCTCCGAATGTAAAAGTTGGTAAAAATCTTCTATCTCCTCTTCCTTGGCTCTGGTTGTTGTTGCATATATCTGAATGATAGTGGTGTTCACTAGCCTTCCTTGTATGCATATGGATATTATCCTGTAACTCACAATATTATACTTCAAGATGGATCTAGCAATGGATTTCTTATCTTAAGAGACACTAGTCACATCATAAGAAACTGTCTGAAGCCGACGTATTTGGAATCACGGATGCCAAGGAAGCTTCAGATATAAGCTGTCAGACCAAAGGCAGGGACAATGGGAGATGGATGTTGAAGGGAATGGGTAGAAGTGGATGGGTATCTTGCCTGGTGCATGGTGGAGCAGGGAAATAAGTGGGTAAAGACACATGTGCCAAGGAGAGGGACAGCACTTATAAGAATTGTTAACTCCACAATAAGGGATATATCTTTCACTTTTCTATAAAATGCTTGTCTGTCTGATACTTCTCTAAATCTGAACATTCAGATTAAGACAGACTAGGAAAAAGGATTGGCCATCCACTTCTGAAATAGCAGGCCTCCGAAAACCCTATGTACAACAGAACACATGTAGATAACAGAAAGCGCAACTGAGGCTGAGCTTTCAGGTATGGAAATACAAAGGAAGAGGAACAGTTGTAAGCAGACACTAATGATTGGGACATGGAATGTGAGAGCCATGAATGTAGGAAAATTAGATATTGTTAAGGAAGAAATGGAACACAAATATTGACATACTAGGCATTGCGAAGATGAGATTAACTGGCGTGGGGCATTTTGAGTCGGATGATCATATATTACTCTGGAGATGAAAACGGTGAGGAAAAATGGATTTACTTTCATAGTTAAGAAAGCCATTGCTAGATCCATCTTGAATATGGTACAATCATTACCAGAGCAAAATATGGAAGAGAGAATTTTATAAGTTGGATTATAAGTGTCTGGTAAAATATCCTAAAATAAAATTAAATACAGGCTTTGGTGTCATCAGTGTTTGTTTTCACTTAGCTAAAATTTCTTCACACTTGGGTGATCTATGAGTCCACCAGGGGCCCTGGATCTAATTATAACTCATAGTGACTCCTATTTGTGTCAGCATACAACTGTGCTCCCTAAATTTGTCAAGAAATGATTTCTTAGAATTGATGGTGGTGGTGGTGTTATGTGCCATTAATTCTCCTGCGACACAAGTGCCCTGACTCTAACATACCTACTGCCATTGCACTAATTGCTGTATCAATCCATCTCATCTGGAGTTTTCCTCTTCTGTGCTGTCCCTTCACCTTTCTGTGTATGATGTCCTTCTGCAAGGATTGGTATCTCCTGACCATGTCCCCAAATTATGTGAGATAGATCTTCAAAATCCTAGCCTCCAAGGAGAAACTTATTTTTACCCACTCTGAAACAGACCTGTTTGTTTTCTCGGCGGTTAATGGTATATTCAAGACTCTTCTCCAACACCACAATTCTTCAGAGCTGCTATACATCACAGGTGACTCAATGGCATATAACAACAATAACATACTATGACAGATTTGGAAGCAGGAGTGGCATCCACCCCCTAAACAACATGTCTCTAGAAATTCTGTGAACTTTAATAATGTCGATAGTTGTAGAGGGGTTCCAGGCCTTTTGTTCATAGGGTCTCTCTGAGTTGTGCTCAACTCAAAGACAATCAACTACATATATAACTATATGTAAAACTATATATTTAAAACTATATATATGATTATATATAACTCTATAGATATAACTCTATATATCTCTACATATAT
>NW_006400133.1:1596932-1618181 GCF_000299155.1 Elephantulus edwardii | reverse complement strand
AACTGGGATTCATATGCAAGGATGGTTTAACATAAGAAGAAAAATTCATTACATTAACAAAGCAAAGAACATGAACTACATGATCCTATCAATTGATGCAGACCAGGTTTTTGATAAAATTGAGTACCACTTCCTGATTAAATATTCAACAAAATAGGAATAGAGAGGAATTTCGTCAACAAAGTGAAATGTACATCCAAAAAAGCAAAACCAACATTGTTCTCAATGGAGAGAGATTTAAGACATTCCCCTTGAGAACTGGAACTAGACAAGGATCACCACTATTATTTAATATTGTGTTAGAAGTAAAAAAAGAAAGGTGGCGGCATCCAAATTGGCAAAGAGGTGTAACTATGTTATGAAAACATACTTGAAAACCTTAAAGATTCAGCAAGAAAACTATTGGGCATACTTGACCAACTAAGCAAGGTAGCAAGATACAAGGTCAACGTACAGAAATCAGTTGAATTTCTCCATTAACAAAGAGAACATAGAATATGAAATAACAAAAATAATACAAATCACAATAGCTAATCACAAAATGAAATACTTAGGAACAA
This sequence comes from Elephantulus edwardii, assembly GCF_000299155.1. NCBI lineage: Eukaryota > Metazoa > Chordata > Mammalia > Macroscelidea > Macroscelididae > Elephantulus > Elephantulus edwardii. The sequence goes on along the minus strand of NW_006400133.1, from coordinate 1,617,621 downwards.
ATCTAACTAGAGACATAAAAGACATATAAAAAGGAAATTGCAATTTTTACTGCAAAAAACAAAAGAGACAAAGAAAAATTAATACATACATAGTATGTTCATTTATGAATGATGTTTTGTGCAGTCAAGTCAGCTTTGACTCATAATGATTCCATGTACAACAGCTCTGAATCTTTCTCTATCCTGAGCGAATTTTATCATCTCTAACACACCTCCACCCTTTCAAGCACTGTATCTCTCTCCAAGAGCTGATCCCTCCTTGCAAAATTCCCAAAGTATGTCAGATGAAGCTTCAGAATCCTCGCTTCCCAGGAGTAACCTGGTTTCAACCTTTCTAGGATGGACCTGTTTGTTCTCTTTGCAAGTGTGGTATAATCGTTACTTTTCTCCAGTACCACAACTCAAAGGCATTAATTCTTCCTCCTTTATCCTGAGTTATTGTCCAGCTCCCTGATGCATAGTGAGTAATTGCAAAGACTGATGCTGAAGCAGCTTGGACTCTCGTCTGGTGTCTTTGTTCTTCACTTATGTAGAGATGTCCCTGACAGCAGATTTTCCCAATGCAATTTGTTTCCAATTGATTTCCTGGATGCCTGTAGCAATGTTGGTTATGGAGCCAGGCAAGCTGAAGCTGTTAACAATATCACTCTCTTCATCACCTGTCATGATGCTGCCAATAGGCCCTGTGGTAAGAATTTCTGTTTTCTTGATGTTGAGCTTCAATCCATATTGAAGGCTTCAATCTTTGACATTCTGCAACAAACTTCTCAGGTCATCCTCAGTTTTGACAAGCAGGTTTAGTGTCATCTGCATAACAGAGGTTGTTGATGACTCTTCCTCCAATACTGATGCCACATACCTTCTCATAGAGCCCAGCCTCCAAGATGATCTGTTCCATGTATAGATTGAAAAACTATGGAAATAGGACATATCCCTGGCCATACACCGTGCCTGATTTTGAACCATGCAGTGTTTCCTTACTTTATTCTGATGACTGCCTTATAGTCCAGGTGTAGGCTTCACATAAGCACAATCAAGTGTTCTCGGATTCCCATCCTTCTCAGAGTCAGCCACAGTTTGTTGTGATCCACACAATCAAATGCCTTTGCATAGTCAATGAAACACAGACATTCCTCTGGTACTCTCTTCTTTCAGCTAGGATCCTTCTAACATTGACTGTAATGTCCTTAGTGACATGACTGCTTCTAAATCCAGCCTGCACATCTGACAGGTCTCTGTTAATGTGCTGTTCCAGTCATTTTTTAATAATATTGAGCAGGATCTTGCTTGCATGTGATATTAATGATATTGTTTAATAATTTTTACATGCTGTTGGTTCACCTTTGGAAATAAATACAAATATTTTCAGTCAGTTGGCCAGGTGGTTATCCTCCAGATGTTTTGGCACAACCTGGTGAGCACACACAGGGCCACATCTGTTTGTTGAAGTAGTCAATTAGTATACCATAAATTCCTGTGGCCTTTTTTTTTTCTGCCACTTCCTTTGTAGCTGCTTGAAATTTCTCCTTCATTACCATCAGCTCTTGATTATATGCTGTATCATGAAATTCTTCTCTGTCAACCAATTCTTTTTGTTATACAACTCTGCATACTCCTTCCATTTTCTTATGCTTTCTGGGTGATTCAACATTCTTCCCACAGCATCACTAAGTATTGCAAGTCCAGGCTTAAATTTGTTCTTCAGTTCCTTCAGCTTCAGAAATGCTGAGTGAATGAATTCATTTTATTTTCCAACTTTGGTTCTTTGCACATTTTATACTTGGATTTATCTTCTCATTCTGCTTTTTGTAGTCTTCTGTTAAGCTTCTTCACACATATAGGGAAGACCTGTTAATAATAATAACTGTTGTTTGTGTAGTGTCGGAACCGACCCAGAGCTGACCCTCTGTCAGGTTTTCAGAAGCAGTTAAACACATTGGAAAGAGATTGCACATCCTTCTTCCACAGAGTAGTTGGTGGCCTTGAACTGCCTCTACCAGACCTCCCCTTTTCACTCAAACTTATTCAAAAATAGCCAGAGCCAAAGAGGAGGAAATGATGATTTCTACCAACTGTTGCAATTAGAAATTGATTGAACACGCAACCAAAATACATTAATAATAATGAGTGATTGGTATGCAAAAGTTGAGAATAATGAAGAAGGATTAGTAGTCCTCAAATGGGGACTTGGTTACAAAAAATGAGGGTGGGGGCAAAATGATAGAATTCTGTACAATCAATGATTTATTCAATACTAATTCCTTTTATTATTTTTATTGTTGTTGTTGACAGCTTTTGAGTCAAGCATGACTCATAACAACTCTATGAACAAAAGGCCTGAAGCCCCTCTACAACTATCAACATTTATTAAAGTTTGTAGTTTCCAGAGGCATATTATTTTTTTAAAATACAATTTCTTTTTATAAAAATGTAATTCTTTTATTTTACCATTTTTTGTGTGTACCATCAAGTCAGATCTGACTGGTACAGGAGTAGATTTCCCTTCCTTCTCCAGAAATTTATCTGGTGGATTTGATCCACATACCTCTGGGATTGCAGTGCAGCTTCTTCCCACCAGACCACCAGAACTCTCTTGGAAGCATGTTGTTTAGGAAGTGGATGCTAGTCCTGCTTCCAAACCTGTCATAGAATTATTATTGGTTGAGTTGCCTGCGATACATAGCGACCTTATGTAAAGCAGGACTGAACACTTCCACGTCTTGAGCCATTCTCACTGATGTTGACACACTAACCCCCATTGCCCCTGTCACTGCATCAATGTAGCTCATCCGGGTCTTACTCTCCTATTTTGTAATCTATTCATCCAAGCATGATGTCCTTCTCCAAGGACCGATCTCTCCTGGCCACATGCCCAAAGTAAATGAGGCAAAGCCTCAAAACCCTAGCATTATAGTTATGCTTACTTCATAGAATATCTGAGAGTGTTTCCTGCTTTTCAATATTTTTTTTAAATATTTTAAGTAGAATTGGTGATAGCTTGTCTCTGAAGCTTTGGTAGATTTCAGCTGTGAAGCAATCTGGTTCAGGACTTTTCTTATGAGGAAGTCTTTTTATGGCCTGTTCAATTTCTTTTTTTGTGATGAGTGTGTTCAAGTGTTATAAATCTGTCCTAATCAATCTGGGTAGGGCCTGAGTTTCAAGGATTTGTCCATTTTCTCTGTTGTTGTTGTTATGTGCTGTTGAGTCACCTGTGACTCATAGCGACCCTATTTACAAAAGTCCTAAACCCTGTTCTATCCTGTGCCAATCTCACTGTCTCCCACACACCTACCACAATTACCCCAGTCACTGAATCAATCCACCTCATAAAGGGTCTGCCTCTCTCGCACTGTCCCTTCACCATGCCAAGCATGACTTCCTTCTCCAAGGACTGGTCCCTCCTTACAACGTGTCCAAAGTATGTCAGATGAAACTTCAAAATCCTTACCTCCAAGGAGCAGCCTGGTTTAGCTCTCTCCTTGTTTGTTTTCTTAGCAGTCCATGGTATATTCAATACACTTCTCCAGCACCACAGTTCAAAGGCATCAATTCTCCTTCTATCTTTCCGAGTCCTTTTCTAGCTCTCTGATGCATAGCAAGTGATTGCAAAGACCATGGCCTATACCAGGCTCACCTTTGCCTCCAGAGTGACACCCTTGCTCTTCAGTACTTTGGAAAGGTCCCTAACAACAGGCTTTCCCATCACAATATGTCTTTTAATTTCCTGGCTGCTGGTGTCAAGAGTGTTGACTGTGTGGCCAAGCAAACTAAAGCTGTGAACAATCTCAATCTCTTCACCATACATCCTGATGCTGCCAATTGGCTTAGTGATGAGAATCTTTGTCTTCTTTATATTGAACCTCAATCCATATTGAAGGCTGGAATCCTTGACCTTCTGCAGCAAGCACTTCAGGTTCTCCTCAGTTTCATCAAGCAGGGTTGTATCATCTGTACAACACAGATTGTTGGTGAATCTTCCTCCAATCCTCCTGCCACACTTCTCCTCACAGAGCCCAGCCTCATGGATAATCTGTTGTGCATACAAATTGAAAAGGTATGGAGATAGGACACATCATTGGCATACATCCTTCCTAATTTTGAGCCATGCAGTGTTTCCTTTCTCTGCTTTAAAGAGTGCCTCCTGGCCCAAGTATAGGTTTCACATTAGCACTGTCAAGTGTTCTGGGATTACCATTCTTCTCAGAGTCAGCCACCATTTGTTGTGTTTCGCATGGTCAAACACTTTTCCATAGTCAATGAAACACAGATAGACATTCCTCTGGTACTCCCTGTTTTCAGCCAAGATCCACCTAACATTAGCTACAATAGCCCTAGTACCATGACCTTTTCTAAAGCCAGCCTGCACTTCTGACAGTTCTCTGTTGATGTGTTGTTCCAATCATTTTTGGATGATCTTCTGCAGAATCTTTCTTGCATGTGATATCAATGATATTGTTCAATAATTTCCATACTCTCTTAGATCACCTTTCTTTGGAATGGGAGCAGATATAGATCTCTTCCGGTGAATTGGCCAAGTGATTGTCCTCCAGATTTCTCGGCACAACTTGGTGAGCACACCTAGGGCAGTTAAAATATGTTAATGTAAAATGTTAGTTGAAATACGTCAATTGGTATACCATCAATTCCTGGGGCGGGTTGCTTTTTTTTTTGGCCAATTCCTTCAAAGCAGCTTGAATTTTTCCCTTCATAACCGTGGCCTCTTGCTTCAAATTTATCAAGTACAGCTTTTCATAGTATTAATATATTGTCAATTTCATTTGATCTAGTTCTGTTGTGATGTCACCTCTACCACTTCTTAATCACTACCTGTCTTTTTCTCCTCCTCTCCTTTTCTTTTATTAAATTTTCCATGGCTGTTAATTTTATTGACCCCTTTGAAAAACCAATTTTGTTCTTATTGATGACTTCATTTGCTTTTTCTCTTTTCCATCTCATTGATTTCAGCTCTTGTCATTCTTATTTCTTTTCTTCTAGATGCTTTAGAATTAGATTGTTGTTCTTTTTCTATTTGATGAAAGTGTTCACTTAGAGCATGGCTTTTTTTTTTCTTTCTTCCTTTTTTATGTGTGTGCCTATTGCTATGAATTGCTATCTTAACTACATCCCAGAAGTTTTGATATATTGTATTTACATTTTCATTTGTTTCAAGGAACTCGTTTTAAATGTCACTCTTTATTTTGTTTAGAAAACAATTGTGTTTTATCAGAGAGTTATTTATGTGGTGAAAATATTTTTTTCTTACTGATGTAGAGATGTAATCCATACTGAAGGCTACACTCCTTGATCTTCTACAGGAAGCGTTTCATATCCTCCTTACTTTCAACAAGCAAAGTTTTGTCATCAGCATAAGGCAGGTTGTTGATGAGTCTTTCTTCAATCCTGATACCACACTCCTCTTTATAGTATCTGTCCTCACAAATTATTTGCTGAACATACAGATTTAATAGATATGGAGAAATGATAAAACCCTGATACCCACCATTTCTGATCTTTTTTTTTCTCTTTTCATTAGTTTATTTACAAAATTCTAATAAAAATTCAAACAAATTCTTTCCGTTTCCCTCACCCCCTCAGCCATCAAAGTGTACAACCCCATCCCCTCTTCCCTGTGTACATCCACATCCCTCTGCTTCCAGTCTCTCCTACCCATCCTGTATCCTTATACTCCTTCTACAATAACAGTCTTGTAAAATATTTATCCTTGTGGGACTGAGTTAGTTCACTCAGCATAATGCTCTCCAGTCCCTCTCAAGTTAGGGAGTAATTTACAAAATTATTGCTTCTACGTGCTGAATAGTATTCCATTGTGTGAATGTACCATAATTTCTCAATCCACTCACTTGTGGTTGGACATTTCAACTGTTTCCATGTTCTTGAGATGGTGAATAATGCTGCTATGAACATTGGTGTAAAAATCTCAGTTTGTGCCCCAGTTCTCATATTCTCAGGGTATATTCCAAGTAGTGATCTTAAATCATTCAGTATACCCTTGCTCTATTGGCACAACAGCTTCCGGGTGTCGGTTTGGTTTCTATATAAGCACAATTAAATGTTCTTAGATCCTTATTCTTCTCAAGGCGACCATAATTTGTTATGATCAATGCAGTCAAATGTCTTTACAGGGTCAATAAAACACAAATACACATTCTTCTGGTATTCTATGCTTAGGCAGGATTCATCTGATAGCAGCAACGATATCCCTGGTGACAGACAAAACCCCTTCTAAAACCAGTTTTTACTTCCTGTAGTTCTCTTTCAATGTGCTGTTCTAGCCACTTTTGAATAGTCTTCATGATTAATCCCCCTCTCCCCCTGCACATCCTCACCTCTCTGCTTCCTTCTCCCACCCCTCTTGGATTTTTATACTCATTCTACAACAATGGTTTTATTTATAAGACACACCCAGCAAATGCTGTTGACTGTGCTCCACCCTTGGGTCCTTGTCAACTAGGGCAAAAGCCACTTGTAGAGGGAAAAAAACCAATGGCATAAATCAAACATCATCAAAGAATGTAGTTTTCAGTATCGATTGCATTATGAGTAACCCAGGCCAAACACAGACCAAATGCAAACCAAGACTTTCCTTACATGACCCCCATCAAGACAGGAGAAATCTGACTTCTAGAGGAGATCCACAGCACAGCAGCCTCCATGGCCAGCCACACAGACTTACCTAATCACATAAGATATGATGCTACACTAATTACTTTTACCAATAAAATTTATTGATATTAAATATTTTCAACTTGTTGGAAACTTACTGCAGTACAATACTGTATCATCAATTTTTCTTATATCACGGTTGTTACTAAACAATATAAAAGTCTTATTTTCACATATTTGTCCCTGGATCTCAAGTTGGAGTGACAGTTAATTATGTACTTAAAACTTTAGTTTTTGAAAAAAAAAAATTTTAAAACCACAAAACTTTAATTTTTGGTGTGAGATGTTAAATTCTTCATAGGTTCGACATATACTAGCCAGGACTGCTTTTCTCAGACAGTGTTCCTTGTCACTATCTGAACTTTTGTCAAAAGCCAAGTTGAGGGAAAATGTGACATCAGGATTTGGGGTAGGTTCATCAACAATCTGCATTATGCAGATGCCACAACCCTCCTTGCTGAAACTGAGGAGGACCTGAAGCGTTTGCTGCAGAAGGTTAATGACTGCAGCCTGCAATATGGATTGAAGCTCAACATCAAGAAAACAAAGATTCTTAGCACTGGGCTGATTGACAGTATCATGATGAATAGTGAAGAGATTGAAATTGTTAACAGCTTCAGTTTACTTGGCTCTACAATCAGCATTCTTGGAACCAGCAGCCAGGAAATTGAAATATGAATTGCATTGGGAAAATCTGTTTTCAGAGACCTCTTCAAAGTACTGAAAAGCAGCGGTATCAGTCTGAAGACTAAAGTCACCTGATACAGGCTATGGTCTTTGCAAATACTTGCTATGCATCAGAAAGCTGGACAATGACTAGAGATGATAGAAGTACAATTGATGCCTTTGAGCTTTGGTGCTGGAGAAGAGTATTGAGTATACCATGGGCTGCTAGGAGAACAAACAAATTCATCCTGGAGAGAGTGAAGCCAGGCTGCTCCTTGGAGGCAGGGATTCTGAAGATCTATCTGACATACTTTGGACATGCTGCAAGGCGGGATCTTCCTTGGAGAAAGATGTCATACTTGGGAAGGTGAAGGGACAGCACAAGAGAGGAAGACCGTTGATGAGATGGATTGATTCAGTGACTAGGGTAATGACGGTAGGTGTATCAGAGACAATAAGATTGGAACAGCATAGAGAAGAGTTTAGGGCTGTTGTACACAGAGTCAGTATGAGTTACTGGAGACTCAACAGCACAAAGCAACAACAGTTCTCTTGCAGCGGTAATCATACCTTCCTCTACTTTCTTTGTTTACTCATTTAAAATATCATATTTAATTCACTTTTTTTCTGGCCAAATAATTCTACTTTATGCCATCTTCTACTTTCATTTATGTGGGCTGGAGATAAACTAAAGACTTAACCAAAATGAAAAGGAAAAAAAACCCAACCTAACCAAACAAACACACATACTATTAATTGTGATCTCAAATTACGCTGCAGTCAGCTTTAATAAAATGATTAATCAAATCAATAGCATGATAATAGTTGAATAATTACATGTTTCTATTAGAAATATAGCTAGTAAAATTATATACATATACATTATATTGGAAACAGGAGTGGCATCCACTTCCTAAACAGCATGCTTCCAGAAACTCTATGAACTTTAATAAATGTCAATGATTATAGAAAGGCTTCAGACCTTTTTACCATTGGGTTGCTCTGAGTCTTGCTGAACACAAAGGCAATAAACAATATACATTATATGCACATGCATATAGCTTATATTCTAAAAACTAATTCTGTATTCTCTTTAATAAAATTATAATCCTTCTCCAGAAAAGAAAGAAAAATACATTCTTTTCTAGAAGAGGGTGATTAAATAAGTAATTTAAAATGCTGTCAAATCCTGGGACCTTGTTTTTTGTCAATTCTTTTGGAGCAGCTTGAACTTCTCCCTTCATCCTCACAGGCTCTTGTTCATATGTTGCTTCATGAATTTTTTCTGTATTAGCCAATTCCTTTTGGTACAGTAACTCTTTATATCCCCTCCATCTCCTTTTAATACTTCCTGGATCATTTAATATTCTGCTGAAAGCATCCTCAAGTATTGCAACTCATGGATTAAATTTGTTATTTAATTCCTTCAGCTTAAAAAATGCTGAGAGAGTTTGGCCCTTTTGAGTTTCTCCAGATCTTTGCACATTTCAATATAATACTTTACTTTTTCATTGGTGCTCAAGGCCTCAAACCTGTCCCTAACAAGAAATCTGGAGAACAACCAACCACCTGGCCAAGTAATGGAAGAGATCTGTATAATTTCCCATTCCAAACAAAGGTGAGCCAACAGAGTACAGAAATTATTGAACAATATCATTAATTTCACATGCAAGCAAGTTTCTACTGAAAATTAGACAAAAATGACTGGAACAGTATGTCAACAAAGAACTGTAAGATGTGAAGAATACATTTAGAAGAGGCTGTGGGACTAGGGATATTATACTAATATTAGATGGATCTTGGCTGAAAGCAGAGAATAGCAGAGGAATGTCTATCTGTGTTTCATTGACTGTGTGGATCACAACAAACTATGGCTGACTCTGAGAATAAAGGGAATCCCAGAATATTTGATTGTACTTACATGAAACCTTAACTTGGACCAGGAGACAGTCATCAGAACAGAGCAAGGAAACACTGTATGGCTCAAAATCAGGAAGGATATACACCAGAGATGTGTCCTGTCTCCATACCTTTTCAATCTATATGCAGAACAGATCATCCATGGGAGGCTGGACTATATGAGGAGGAACGTGACATCAGGATTGGAGGAAGACACATCAACAACCTACATTATACACATGATGCAACCCTGCTTGCCGAAACTGAAGAGGACCTGAAGTGCTTGCTGCAGAAGTTCAAGGACTGCAACTTTCAATACAAGAAAACAAATATTCCTACCATTGGACCGATTGACAGCATTATGATAGATGGTAAGGAGATTGCGATTGTTAACAGTTTTAGTTTGCTTGGCTCCACAGTCAACACTCTTGGTACCAGCATCCAGGAAATCAAGAGACAAATTGCATTGGGAAAGCTGTCTGTCAGGGACCTGTCCAGTGTACTGAAGAGCAATGACATCAGTCTGAAGACTAAGGTAAGGAGTACCTGATCCAGGCCATAGTCTTCTCAATTGCTTGTTATGTGTCAGAGAGCTGGATAATAACTAGGGGTAATAGAAAGTGAATTGATTTATTTGAGCTGTGTTGCTGGAGAAGAGTGTTGAATATACCATGGACTCCAAGGGAAGTAAACAGGTTCATCCTGGAAAATGTGAAACCAGGCTGCTCCTTGGAAGCAAGGATTCTGAGCCTTTTCTTGTAGAATTGTCTGGCTTACTTTGCACAGGTTGCCAGGAGGAACCCATTTTTGGAGAGGGACATCATGCTTGGAAAGGTGGAGGGACAGAGAAAGAGACGAAGATCATCTATGAGATGGATTGATTCAGTGACTGGGAATGAGGGTAGGTGTGTCAGAGACAGTAAAGTTGGCATAGGATACAGTAAGTTTCAGGGCTATTGTATCTCGTGTTATTGTGAGTCACAAGTGACTCAATGCCATATAACAACAATAATTCAAATTGCAGTTTAGTGGCCAGTTTTAGTTTGAATTTCCTTTCTTTAAACTATGAAATATTATAGTAATAATAAATCTGTTTCCACAGAGTTGATTCAGTCGAAATTCCAAAATTGTCAATCTTTATAGAAGCAGACCATTTCATCTTTCTCTGCCGGAGTCAGTTGTAGATTAGTAATTGAGTGTTTTTAGTGCTGCTGCCTCATCATTTCTTATTAAATTCAAACGTAATAATAAACCAATGTGCACACACACACAAACACACAAATGCAGAGTGCTAAAAGCTCTTATATCTTCCTTTTATTGTAATAACTTTGAATAAAGAAAGCCATGTATAAGCAAAATTCTCCACTTTCAGTAAAGATATGTTTTGAAGAAAAATAGCTATCATATTAAAACAAAAATGAGCCAACAGTGGGGTTTTTTTAAATTAAATATTTAGTTTAATAAAATGATCTAGCTATCTGGTAGGTGAAATACAACTTTAAATATAGCACTGCTACACCGCTAAAAGGAAAATTGTCCCCTTGTCTTTGAGTTGCTTCAGATCTAATTCTTGGCTCGGATCATCCTGGTGGCTGCATGCCAGATTAGCAATATTGCAAACCTGAGTCTATCAGCTCAAGGTAGCGTGGCTGGCATGAGCCTCTAAAGCACTTAATTTAATTAGATGAGGCTTCCATTGTTGAAACTGCTGAACACAGTGTTTTTGGCTGAGCCAAGGAAGAATCTAATTTATTAGACCTTTGAAACTGTGCTGTAGAATTGTTATTGTGGTGTCTCACAGCAACTGCAATGTTTTGAATATAAATTCTTATCCCAGAGAAAGCTGTATTTCAGGGATATCTCCTGTGTTCTCTTCTTATTGCTAATGCATAAGGCATTTTTTTCCATGTGAGTCACTCACCCTATTATGATGTTGATAGTTGTTGGCTTGCAATTTAGAATATAATTTCACTATAGTGTCCCACAAAGAAATCTCGTTCTGTAGTGAGAGTAGTGAACTGGCATCAGGAAGACCTACATTTTATTTCATCTTTGTTTTATTGTGTGATATTGAACCTTTCATTTCATTTCAACAAGCTTATAAATAAGAGAAAGAACAGACATTTCTATAGAAGTGAGCTGTTATAAAGCTTATAAAACAAATTCTGAAAGGAGCTTGGAAATATTTAGGAAAAGTAATTAACCTATGAATAAATTCTCTTTAAAATGACAAACAAACAGCAGAAATTTCAGTCTTTGTACTTACAACTGGATTATATCAAAAGAAAAAGACTAAAAATAATAAATATTTTTGATATAAACATATTGATTTTTAAATTTAGAATAATCTGTGCTTTATCTTCAACTCAGTAAAGGAAATTATTTTAAATTTTAATGTTAAATAAAAGGAGAATTAAATTAACTTGTATTTCAGAACATTCATAGGAAGGAAACTATATTTTTAGCTTTTGCTGTATAACTAATTTATAGTATTTGATTAGAAATACAGATTTCTTTGCACAAGGTAGTGAAATAAATGTTAAGTTCTAAGAATTGAGTAAGGGAAAAAAAATAATTGAGTAAGAATGTTCACTGATATTAGGCCAACAAACAGTGATTGCATTTACATCCATCCACCCAGAAAATATATATTGACTGTATCTTCTGTGATTTAAACAGTATCCTAGATCCTAATCCACGGCCCTCAGGCCTGTCTTTCATTGTTTGTGGTCAAACTTTCTTCTAGGTCGTATAGCCCTGGTGTGTCCACTTGCCGTACAGCGGTAACTCATGGCCACTGTGAAGCTGAACGCTATGACACTGATGTATCAAATGCATTAATGTTTATCCATGGTGGACAGTTTTTGGTGGAGCTCCCCAATTAAAACAAGCTTGGAAGCAGGAGTGGCATCCACTTTTATAATAGTCTGCCTCAGGAAACCCTATGAACCTGGAGAAAAAAGGATGAAAGTGAAAGTCACACAAGTGTTGAGGACGTTCATTCATCAGGTTGCTATGAGTCTCCTACCACTCGACGGCACTTAACAACAACAACAACAACAGATCCTAATGGAATTTACAATATAGCAAAACAAAGAAAAAAATATATATATGACAATAGTTAAAGAAAGGGTTTGGGTCTTTTGTTCGTAGCATCACTATGAGTCATGTTTGACTCGATGGCAATCAACAACAACAACAACAACAATTATGTGTGTGTGTGTGTGTGTGTGTGTGTGTGTGTTTTAAATTGTTGTTGTTAAGTGCCATAAAGAGTTGTAGATGACTCATAGAGATATGTTATTATTGTTATATGTAATTTTGTTGACTAGGATTCATACCAACCCTAGGCACAATATCTACAAAATGTGCATCTAACATTAGCTACAATATCCGTAGTACCACGACCCTTTCTAAACCCAACCTGTTCTTCTGGTAGTTCTCTGTTGATGTGCTTTTCCAGTAATTTTTGGATAATCTTCAGCATAATCTTGCTTGCATGTGATATTAATGATATTGTTCAATAATTTCCACACTCTGGGGTATATATATATATATATATATGTTAGTATATGTATATAAGTTATATAAATTTAAAATATCTATTGCTAAACAAAGTTGATAACTCTAAAGATGAGAGATGATAGATGATATAGATAGGTTGTTATGTGACACTGAGCTGAAAGCTACTCATAGCTGATCTACATAGTTTCAAGCATTGTAAAACTCATGAGACGTAATTGCCCATCCTTTTTGTGTAGAGTCTCTGGTATCATTTGGGTTAACCAAAACCATATGGCTTTAGTTTGGCAGCACAATTCCTTACCACTAGGCCACCACTGCTCCCTAAGGAGAGATTTATCCATTATTATGAATAGTTCTAATCTTGACTGATTAATTAAAAATATTCTACTTTAAGGAAACTGTATTTAAGTTATTACTTGATAGGCAGAATTTATCCAGGTGAAATTTTACCAGTGTGCCTATTTTTATTTCTTATTTGAATGTGTATAACTTTCTGATTTTCTTGGCCTATGTACTTTCAGGGAAATGTAGAAAAGGTATACAAGAAAATAGACATTAAGATCTTTGGTGGCATATATAGTTTTTGTTTATGTATTAACCTAAAGAATGGTTTTGATCTCACCCACTATTGCTTCAAAACAAAGGACTAGTGGTCTGTTTTAATAAATATTACAATCAGGAAAGCCTTTTGTGTTTTGTGTTTTTTTTTTGTTGTTGTAATTGGTTTGCATACAAGAATTCATTTACATTGTGTTTTATACAATGTTTCATTTAAATTGTGTTGATACAATCATTCTTATACACTATTTTATATAATTAATTGCTATTATCTATGCCTATAGTTACCCCAAGTTTTCTAGTCTTCTTTGAAGCAGTTCTTTCTGGAAAACATTGAGTAACTATGAACTGAACAGACTGCATAGTGAGTGGTAAGTTGCTTTTTTGTGTTCACTCTAGTATTTAATATCTAGGCAAATTATTTTTAAAGTAAATAAAAATACAGTAGAAAATTTTATTAAAATATTATATTTTTGCAGATTGTCATTATAAAATTAAAATTTATAATTCTTAAATGGTTGAAAATTTAAACTTCATTGACAAATGTCCCTGAATAAAATGTGAAGGTAAAAAAATTAAAATTTATACTATTAAGACTATTATTTTAGCTTTCATCATTGTTAGTTGTTTAAAATTGTTTATAACTTACTCTTGTCTTCAAAGTTTAATTATGTAATATTATTATTAAGAGGTTGCAAGATAAGAAGGGTCACAACGTATCAGGTACAATCTTTAAAACTAGTGATTTTAAACATTAGCTGATATCAATATTACCTTGTTACTTGATTCAGTACTCGGTGGGGCCTAATGATCTGTTTGTAGTAAGATCTTAGACCAAGATTATGACTTTTGTCTAAAAATTGAAATTGGCGTAATGGACTAGATTTTGTTGAAAATTTACTATTTTCAGATAGTAGGACGATCTGAAAGTTTTCCAAGCAGAGTGTAGGATATCTGATTTTTCTTTTTTAATAATTCAAATGCTTAGTTCAAATCTACCAGCTGTTCTGTGGGAGAAAGATAAGCAATTTGCTGCCTCTGAAAGTCCATTGAAATTTCAACTACGAATTGATTCCAACTTGATGGTACATAGCACACAACACAACAGAGCACAGGGAGGGGAAAGATGATTAAATTAAACAAACAAAAATATAGTTAAGCTAATTTGACATTGCAATTATTTCCTAGTTCTGGTGGTCTACTTGAAAGGAGTTGCACAATCATTTCAAAGGCCTGGGGTTAGAATCCATCATCTAGGGATGGGTGGACGTGTAGGGGGATAAAGGAGAGGGGAGGAACGAGAAAGAGTGTGGGCAGGGATGGCAGGAAGTGGAAAAGGAAGGGTAAACTCTTTTTATGTGATTTATAGCTTTTGAAAATTCACTGGAGAGTACACTATGAATTAGTTCTAACACAATAACCAAAATAACATCAAATAAGTTATAGTGTTATTATATAGTGTTATCAAAAGCCTGTTACTTCAAAGTGTTTCTTAGTTTGGAAGCTCTGTTGAAACCTGTTCACCATAGGTGACCCTGCCATTAACATAGCTTCCAGGAACACAGGATAGACAGGCCACAAAAGTACTGCACCCAGCCTTTAAGTGGGTTTTCAGAGGCAGTAACTCACACAGGAAGACACTGTCCACTTTTCTTCTATGGAGCAGCTGGTGGATTTGAACGTTGAACCATATGCCATTAGGTTGACAGCACAACTCCTTACACTCAGTCCCCTTGACAATTTGTCAATTCCCTTGACAAACTCTATTCTGAGTAAAAAAAAAAAAGTCAAGAAGCTAGACTGTACAACTCGAGGACTGATTTCATTCTTTATTTCCTTCAGCTGAAAATATGCCAAAAGGGAGTTCTGCCTCTGTAATTTTCAGACTCCAGATCTTTGCACATTTCATTACATTACTTTGCTTTGACTGCCTGAACTGCCCTTTGAAATCTTTTATTCAACCCTTAAACTCTCTGCTTCCTTACCTTTTCTTTGGCTTCTCAGAGCTCTAGGGCAATATTTAGAGTCTCTTCTGACATTTAACTTGATCTTTTCTTCCTCCTCTTTGTAATGACCTTTTGCAATCTTTGTAGATGATATTCTTTATATCCTCTCATATGTCATCTAGTTTTCATTTATTAGGGTACCAGGCTTCAAATCCATTCCTGAGATGGTTTTTAAATTCAGATGGGATAGATTCAAGGTCAGATTTTGGTTCCTGTGGATTTGATTTAACCTTCTTTAGCTTTAATTTGAATTTGCATATAGTTTATGACCTGTTCCACAATCAGCAACTGACCTAGTTTTCACAGTTGATATTGAGCTTTTCCAAAAATTCTTCCCAAGAAGTAGTTGATCTGATTCTTGTGCATACCATTTGGTGAAATGCATGTATATAATCTGCAATTATGTTTCTTACAAAAGGTATTTGCAATGAATATACTATTGGTTGTACACAATTCTATAACTCTATCTCCAGCCCAATTTCTGTCACCAAGTCAATGTTTTCCAGCTACTAATCTTTCTTCTTTGTTCCCAATTTTTGCATTCTAGTCACCCATTATTATGAATGAATCTTTGTTGCATATTCAGTTGATTTCTGGATGCAAATGTTCCTGGAAATAATCTGTTTCCTCTTCTTTGGCTCTGGTTGTTGGTACATATATTTGAATTATGTTGTTGTTATTGATGTTGATTGTCATTGAGTCGAGCACGACTCATAGTGACCCCATGAACAAAAGGCCTGAAGCCCTTCCACAATCATTGCCATTTATTTATCAAAGTTCACAGAGTTTCCAGAGGCATGATGTTTAGGAAGTGAATGCCACTCCTGCTTCCAAACCTGTCTTTAACTGGGAGATCCACCAAACAATGTCCACAGTGGGTAACTTTGACACCTCAGTAGCACAAATTTGAGCATCACAGCAACCTCAGGTTACCTCAGTGCAGCAAGTTGAATGATAGTAGTATTTATATGTCTTCCTTATATGAGTATAGAAATTACCCTGTCTTTCATAACATTTATGTACTTTTAAAGGAGATATTAAAATCAAATAATGTAAACAGTCTTGTGACTTTAAAACAGTATTAGTTGTTATCAAGTGACCTGCAACTCAAGGAACAATAGATCTGAAACTTGTCCTATCCTGTGCTATCTTTATGATCCCTGCCTTGTTGAAGTCCATTTTTGAAATCACCATGCCAATCTTTCCTTGAATATGAAAACTATGTTGTTGCATTCATGAAAGGTGCCATTAATTGACTACAACTCATAGTGACCCTATGAACAACAGATCTGAACCTTGTCCTGTGAAATCCTCTCTCTATGTGAAATCCTCTAAATCTATATGATTGAGCCCATTGTTACAATCACTGTGCCAAGGTATATTTGTTAAGGTCTTTCTCTGTCCCTCCACCTTGAGCAGATTGATGTCTTTTTCTAAGGATTGGCTTTTCCTGACAAGATGCCAAAGTATATGAAAGGAAATTTCACCATCTTTGCTTCTAAAAAAAACACCCTGGCTAGACATCCTATAAGACAGACCTCTTTGGTTTTTGGCAATCCTTAGGACATTTAGTACTTTTCTCCAACACTGCAATTCAAAGGAATCAATTTTCTTTTGTCATCCTCAGTAGTTGTTCAACCTTCAGAATTACAGAAAGCAAAAGATCAAAGATCTATCCAGAATACTAAAGAACAATGATGTCAGTTTAGAGACGAAAGTGTATCATACAAACTATGGTATTCTTATTTGCTTGCTATGTATCTGAAAGTTGAATAATGACTAAGGATGACAAGAAGAAAGGATGCATTAGATCTATGTTGTTAGAAAAAAGTGCTGAATATCCCATGGACTGTCAAGAGATCAAAGAAATCTATCCTGGAGAAAATGAAAAGAGAATATTCCTTGGGGGCAAGAATGGTGAAACTCCTTCTCACATATTTTGGACATGTTTTTAAAGGGATCAATCCTTGGAAAGAGATAACATACTTTAAAAGGTGGAGGGTGCTGTAAGAAGTGAAGATTATCAACAAGATAAATTTACACAGTGTCATTGTAACAATGAATGCAATCATGCCAGAGATGATGAGGATGGCACAGGTTAGAGAAGGGTTCAGATTTGTTGTTTATAGGGTTGATTTTAGTCATAGTTGACTTGATAACACCAACAATGACTTAGATCAGACAAACTCCAGTCTTTTTTTAAATTTTCTTGTGTACCATCTAGATGGATTTGACTGGCACAAGAGGAGATAACCCCTCCTTTTCCAGCGGAGAGTCTGGTGGATTCGAACTGCAAGCCTTGGGGATTGCAGCACATCTTCTTGCCACTAGGCAACCAGACACTTTAGTCTTAAACTTTTTTTTTTGTTCTTTAGCACTTTCATAGAAGTGTGGAGCCAGTGGGTGACTGTGGATTTTCAAATCCAACGTGTCTTAATTCCTTGACAGCCTCATCATGAGTGGTGATTGTGGATCCAAGTAAAATAAAATAGCTGACAATTTCAAACTTTTTCCATGTTATCATGATGTTTTCTATTGGTCCAGTAGTGAGGATTTTTGTTTTTCTGTTGTTGTTTTGTTTGTTATCATCGAGTCAAATAGTGAATGAAAGATGGAAATCCTATTCTGTCCTATTCCATCCTCACAAATCCTGACACACAAGAGCCCATTGTGACAGTCACCGTGTCAGTGCATCTGGTAGAGGGTCTTCTTCTCCTTCACAGACCCACCACCCTTCTTCCTATCATCATGTCCTTCTCCAAGTAATAGCCCCTCCTAGCAACATGTCCGAAGTATGTGAGGCAAAGCCTCATCATTCTTCCTCCAAAGAGCACTCCAGCTGCATTCTCTCCAAGTCATACTTGTTTGTTCTTTTGGTTATTGATGGTAAGTTTAGTGGTCTTCTCCAACACCAGAGCTCAAAGGCATCAATTCTTCTTTTGTAATCCTTATTCACTATCTAACACTCAGATTATTAGCAAATGATTAGAAAGACTATATCCTAAGTCAGACTCATCTTAGGCCTTAAACGGACATCATCGGAATGCTGTAGTGCCATTGTCTTTAATCTTCTGCAGTAAGTGCTTCAAGTCTTTTTCAAGATTTTTCTTATCTGTATAATGCAAACATGATTGTGTCATTTGCATGAGGCACGTTATTGATAACCCTTCCTCTGATCATGATGCCATAGTCTTCCCAAAGCTCAACTTCTTGAATTATTTGTTCAACATAAAGACTAAATAGGTATTGGAAAAGAATAACATTCTGATGTACACTTTTTTCTTATTTTAAAACATGCATTGTTTCCAGATCCAAGATGGCGGTGGAGGCAGAGACAACTTGGTGAGCTGCAGGAGCAGCGGACCACTACTACAGACCTCTGTTTATTGATAACTGAACAGTTAAACGGTTGATGACTGGTCTTCAGTGAAGATTGAGGCTCAACAACAGGAATCCAAGGTTTCCCAAAGAGGAAAGGTTGAGTCCCGTAATTCCCAGCCCCCTCCTGCTGAGCTCGCACTGCATGTCTGCAGCAGCTCCATGAGGCTCCCATTGCAGGAACCCAGGGATTCCCTCACCCAAGATGGATGGTAGTCACCAGGCCTCCCTGAGACTAGTGCAGTGGAGCCGCCACTCTGCCGCAAAGGGGACTCATTCTGGGGAGAGTTCCTGGAGCAAAGATGGGGGCAGCAGGAGAACCATGTGGCCTGCCCGCGGGAGACACACGCTGGGCCACCTTCAGGTTTGGGTTTCCTTGGACAGGCCAGAGAAGAAGATCACTGATACAATGGATTCTTGAAAGTCACTGTGAGTTGTCTACTTGGTGACACTTAACAGTGGCAGCATGTCCAAGAGGACCGACATCCTAAATGCACCACATATTTTGATCAGTTGAATGCTTCTGTCAAAAGCTGTTTAGACCTGGGGGGAGTCTGTTCACAACTCTCAGGTTCCCTTTGCCATTTATAAAGGGGGAGGACAGTGACACCTACTTCAAATTATAGTACAACCACTTATGGGGGGGATAAAAGTGGCAGTGCTGGAATTGGGGACTCTGTTCATGGACACATAGTCTTCAGTCAGGCGAGGGGTCTAGACTGGAGTGGGGTCAATTGGAGGGGGAGTGTACAAGCCAATCCCTGGGGGGGTGTTGCCCTGCTTGGGGCACACCGTCTTTGGTCCCCAGCTTAGGGCGAGCCTTCACGGCTCTCAGGGTGAGCTCCTCAGTCCCCAGGTTGTGCCATCTGACCCCTGAGTAGAAAAAAAAATGCCTAGCATATCCAGAGAATTTTATCTAGGCTACTTTCTGCCATCCTTTCCCCCAGTAAACCTGAAAGTAACACCTCTAAAGCCTTTCTATTTGTAACTCACAAGTTTGTGCTCTCTAGGTTTGCTGCCTTTCCTATAGGTGACCTTAACCCTGAGTTTTACTCCAGACCTGACCGTGAACCCAGTGCCCGTGACAAAAAGGAAATACACCTGCCAGCTAAGGAAGCAAAGGAGGATGGAGCCTCTGGGTTCAACCAGCCATCCCCCCTGGACCCACCTGGGAAAACACTTTGCAGTGCAGAGGGGAGCAAATGGCAGGAAAATAACTTCTAACAGAACAAGAAGACAAGCAGCTGTAACCCAAGACCACCAGTAAGGTGATAAAGTGTCCTCCCTTTCCCCCTTTACATCAACGCCCCTGTTCAGCATGAAAAACCCAGAGAGTCTGTGTCCAGTTCCCAGATCAATAAGACAGTTGGTTTAATCACCATTGGAATATGCTCACCATTCCCCTGTAGCTTCTGGTCCGCACTGGATCCTTTTCATTTCCTTCACCTGCTCCCCCCACCAACCAAATTGTGCAGCTCTGAAACTGCACCCCTGCAATTTTCATCCCTGCCCATCCTCACCCTTCTGCCCCCAACCCTCACCTCCTTGTACCCCCAGTATGTTTTTCCCAATAAAATTTTTAAAAAAGCTTGTGAGAAGCCAAAAAAACAAACAAAACAAAACAAAAAAACCAAACGAACATGCATTGTTTCCTTGTTCTGTTTGAAAAGTGCATCTTAGTCGATATATGTATTTTGGATAAGCATAATTAAATGTTCTGGGGTTCTTATTTTTTTTTATTAGTCTAAAGACTTCATTAAGGTCAGACATACTAAACAAGTATAAAGACATGGTTGTTGTTGTTGTTGTTGTTATGTGCCGTTGAGTCGCTTGTGACTCACAGTGACCCTATGTATGTACAACAGCCCTAAACCCTACTCTATTCTGTGCCAATTGCACTGCCTTTGACACACCCATCCTGATTTACCCCAGTCACCGAATCAATCCACCTCATAGAGGGTCTTCCCCTCCTG
>NW_006400133.1:1583752-1592447 GCF_000299155.1 Elephantulus edwardii | reverse complement strand
TAGGCCAGGAGCTGACTGTGGAACAGACCACCAACTACTCATATGCAAATTCAAGCTGAAGCTGAGGAAAATTAAACCAAATCCAAGGCAGCCAAAATATGACTTTGAGTCTATCTCCCCTGAATTTCAGAACCATCTCAGGAACAGGTTTGAGGCTTTGAACACTAATGAGTGAAGGCCAGATGAGTTGTGGGAGGATATCAAGGTTATCAAGGGTATCATTTGATGCTACCTAGCAATAATAACAATTCTGGTATGCTTAAAATGAAGTAGTAGAGATGTCTACCTCCAAACAACACTTAATGCATAAAGGGGAGCTTAGTGATAATTTTATTTAAATCCAATGTATTCAGTATGAGTTGGAAGAGCAAAGAAGCAAGAGGATTTTTGTTAAAGGAGAGAAGGTTAAAGGTATTGGATAGATGACATTAAGGGGAGGAAAAACTCCTATTCTGGTACATTAAAGGGAAAAAATGTTAAGCGTAAAAGGTATGGCTCAATATCAAGAAAATAAAAGTTCTTTGACCCTGGACCCATGATGGGAAAGTCTAGAATCAGTGACTTCTCCAAATTATTGAAGAGTAATGATGTTAGTTTGAGTATTAAGGTATATCTGAATTGATGCCTTTGAGCTTTGTGTTGGAAAAGAATATGGATATCCCATGGACTGTCAAAAGAACAAATAAATATATCTTGGAGAAAGTACAGCCTGAATTCTTTCTGGTGGTAAAGATGATAAAATGTCTTCTCACATACTTCAGGAAAGTCTATTTTTTTGAGAAGAACACAGTGCTTGGAAAGATGTAAGGTCAGTGAGAGACAAGAAGACCCTAAACCAGCTGGACTGACACTGATTGCTGCAATGGGCCCAAGTGTGTCAGAAAGTGTGAAGATGGCACAGGATAGGACAAGGTTAAGATCTGTTGTCCACAGAGTTGCTATGGTTCATACTTCAACTGATGGCACCTAACAATAACAACATTATCCAACCAAGTGTCAGTGGGTCTACTTACTAAGAAGGGAGCTCTGTTACCCTACCGGTAAAGAGCTATTCTGCCAAAGCAACGACACACAGTATGAATCCACTAGCTGCTCTATGGGAGAAAGAGGAACAATCATCTCCTGTGTAATTTACTGTTTCTGAAAACCCTCTGGAAGGTTAGCTATAGTGGGTTCCAACTTGCCAGCTTATAACAACAAGCCACAAATAATGACTAGGAAGAAAGGTCTGCTGATTTACTTGTGAAAACCAGTCAGAGAAAACTTTAGAAATCGCAATTTTCTACCCATGATAGCACTTACAGAAGATCAGGCGGTATGCGGTATGTTGTTTCACTGTAAATGCTGGCATCAGGAGTCAGGAGTCAACTTGATGGGTTCATAGATGTAGTTGACACCAGTTCTGCACTAATGTTCTTAAATTAATGGAATGGGACAAGTATTTTATTTTTGTATAGATTGTCTCTATCTTCTAAACTTATAAAAAGAACATAGATATAGTAGTTGGTGTGTCTTATTATATTAATTTAAATCTAAACAACACTAAAGTTCATAATGCAAAGGTAATCAATTGTGGAGGGGAAAAATCAAATTTTAACTATAAGTATAGGTAGTAAAACAATAACAATTACTTTAAGTTGGTCTTCAAAGGTTTAAATGTAAAGAAACATACTTGTATTTATTTTAAATGACTTAAGAATCATGGTAAAACATTTTTCCAGTATGTGGAGCAGTGCTCCAATTTTTTTTTTTTTAGATCATTGCTACTGCCTTTTAGCTATTCTCCTCATGGGGAGTTGTAGGTCATTTAAAATTTATGTTTTTCGTTCACCAGGAAAGTTATCAGGAACGTAGGCTGTGTGAAAATTGATAACATTCATTGATCAATGATGTGTGAACTGAATCTACAACTTGTTTATTTGGCCTCACCTTCACTTCAGTGACATTTTGATTCATATCCTCGGCAGTGCATGTAAGAAGTAACATACATGCTGGGAAATAATCAAATCACTCTGATATTCTAATGATACCTGATTTGTGCAATAGTTTCTCACTGTTGATCTTATCTAGGAATAAAAAAAAATCATCTTGCATAGAATATGTTCTTTAAAATCCTTTGAGGACTTTGAGTAATCCTATTTTTCCAATACAGAAATGACAGATTCTGTGCACATTTTAAATGAACATACAACTTGGTATATATTTTCATTATGTAAGAAACTTTACAGTAGAGATAAAATTGCAGGCTACTCAATAAAATAATAATATAATACATCATGTATGTAAGAAGTTGGCATAGCTTCCTGGTATTACTGTGACAAATACAACACTTCAAAGTCCAGGAGAATACAAGCACAAATTCAGTATAAGAGCTCTAGGGAAAAGTTTTCTCCATCAGCCTGGATGAAGATTTTTTTTCCCCTTCTGTAGCCCTATCCTTTCTGTTTCATGACTTTCATCACATAGACTCTGCTTTCCTGTTTTCTGTTGCTGCTTTGTTTAATCTTTTCTTTTTGAAACTAACAAATGGACACATGTTTTGGAACTTCATGAGCTGTTTAGACTTCAGTAATAACAAAAACCCATGAAGGTGAGGGTTTAAACTTATCGTTTAGGAAGGATGCTATCACTAATATCACACACTAGCAAAATCCTGCTAAAGATTATCTAAAAGTGACTGAAACAGAACATTAATAGAAAACTACAAGAAATACAAGCTCAGTTTAGAAGAGGCTATGACACCAGGGACATCATTACCAATGTGGGATCAATCTTGACAGAAAGCAGAGAATACCAGAGGAATGTCTATCTGTGTTTCTTGGCCTATGCAAAGGCATTTTACTGCATGAATCACAATACATTGTTGCTAAACTTGAGAATAAGAATCTCAACACCTGATTGTGTTCGTGTGAAACCTACCCTTGGACCAGGAGACAGTTGCCAGAACAGAGCAAGGAAACATTGTATGGCTCCAAATCAGAAGGAATGTTTCAAAGAGGTGTCTTGTCTCCATACCTTTTCAATCTGTATGCAGAATAGATCATGGGAGATGCTGGATTTTATGAAGAGAAATATAGTATCAAGGTTGGAGGAAGATTCATCAACAACCTGTGTTATGCAGATGACACAACCTTGCTTGCTGAAACTGAAGAGGGCTTGAAACATTTGATAAAGAAGGTCAAGGACTGTAGTCTTCAATATGGATTGAATCTCAACAATCTTGGTGAGAAAATCAAGATTCTTACCACTGAGATTATTGGCAGCATCATGATAGATGGAGAAGAGACTGAGTTTGTTAACAAGATCATCTCAGTTCTACAGTCAACACTCTTGGCACTGGCAATCAGGAAATCAAATAAGGAATTACACTGGGAAAATCTGCACTCAGGGACTCTCCAGAGTGCTGAAGAGCAAGGATGTCCATCTAGCAACTATGGTATCATGCTTTTTATAATTACTTGCTCTACTTCAGAAAGCTAGACAATGACCAAAGACGGCAGAAGGAAAAATGATAACTTTGAGTTGTGGTGCTAGAGAAGAGTGTTGAACATATCATGGACTGCAAAAAAGAATTAACAGGTCTGCCTTAGAGAGATTGAAATCAAATTTCTTCTTGTAGGCAACGATTTTGAGATTCTTTCTCACATATTTTGGGCATTTATCCAGGAAGAGAAGTCTTTGGAGACATATATCATGCTTGGAAGTGTTGAGAGACAGCGTGGGGGAGGAAGACCTTGAATGAGATGGATTAACACAGTAAGTGGGGTATGAGGGTAGGTGTATCAGAGACAGTAAGATTGACTTAGGATTGAGCACATCAGAGAGCTGTATAATGACTATGGATGATATAAAGAGAAATCTTTTCTTTATTTTTTCCTTCAATTTCTTGATTTGTCAAAATATTACTGGCTCTCTTACGTTACTCACTAAAGAATTTTTATGCATAGTGTTTTTCTCATAGAGTTGTCTCAAGGACAGCTATATAATATATGATAAATACATACCAGATTTTTCAGCACACAGAAATTCTCTTCTGTGACCTCTGTTGCCAGAGAGAGCGTGGTGCTGTGTGCACAGGTGTTGTGGCCGGCTTTTGGAGTTGAGTGCTTCTTCGGGCTTGTGTTTGACGTGAAGGACTGCTCTGCCCTCAGGAGTGAGGCAAGCCAGGCTTGGCGTAGGATTAAGGCAGAAGGGGGCTTTAAGCCCCATAGGGAGAGGGGACTGAAACAATACCCTAAGGAAATAAAAACTGTCACCGAAACAGATGTATGCACACCCTTGTTTATTGCTGTGTTGTTCACAGTAGCAAAGAGATGGAAGCAAGTGATGTGCCCATCAACAAATCAATGAATAGAGAAACTCTGTTATATTCACACAATGGAATACTATGCATCACTGAAAAACAAGGAACTCAGAAAATATTATACAAAATGGGTGACCCTGGAGGACATTTTGGTGAGTGAAATATCTCAGTCGTAAAAGAGCAAATATAGCATAAAGGCACTGTCATAAAATAGGACTGGCATTCTACAACAGTGACACCATGCAGTATTTGTCCTTTTGTGACTGAGATATTTCACTCACATAATGTCCTCCAGGATCACCCATTTTCAATAAAATGACATGAGTTCCTTATTTTTCAATGCAGCATAGTTAGGGTAAAACTGAGAAAAACTGGATAAATTATGTATACTGCATTGAAACAGATGATGGAGAAAATAAAAGAGATATATGATAGGGTATTATGGTTATCACAAGAGTGCAAAATGAAGGTTTCATAGTGGAGTATACTCAGGGTGGTGGGAGGGGTGGAGGGGATTGTATACCAAAGAAAGAATGTTTCTTTTACTTTCCAAAGAGATATGCAAACTGGGGGTGGGGGAGGGCTGGGCAGGGAGAAAAGTGCAACAATGAATGAATGGAAATCCAAAATCTCTGCAAATGATCATTAAAATTAATGAAATAAAATTAAAAAAATAGGACTTGCATGAGGCTTGGGGAGAAACTAAAGAAAGATGGAATAGTGAACACTGCATTGAAACAGATGAGGAAAGTAACTGTTTAAAATGAACTAATGATTAGACATAATTTGCGTGACAATAATCCAGAAGAAGAGGTGCATAGAAAAGTGGACTGGAAGTTGGGGGTAGGTGAAGTGGAATGGAAATCCAAGTTTTCTGTAAACTATTTTAGAGTTGCATAATTGGACGGGGGTGGAAAGTTAAAGGAAATAGGAAAGGTCCAATGTGAAAAACAATGTATTTGAACTTTGTAAATAAATGAGTATAAAATTTTAAAAAAAGTAAGCAAACAAAATAAAAAACATAACAAAATAAAAATTATGAAAAAATAGATTGCTAGATTATCAACCTTGGGCAGCAACCTAAATGCAACATTTTCCTTAAGTTTTGTGAACAATTTAATTTTAGGCCTTTAAAGAGTATTTGTCTACTAACTGCCATTAATAAATTTTATCTTTAATCATATAGTTATAAACATAAAACACAATAGGACTTTTTAAAAGGCACAGTTGAAAGCATATGGAGCTTGAATTTAAAACAACAAAAAAAAATGTAATGATTCTTAGTGTTGTGTTTGTTTTTATTTAACCGAGTACAGAGTAATTATTTTATAGAAAATTTTTTAGATCCACAAAGAAGTTAATGTATTGTAAGTTTATCAGAAATGACAATGTGTTTAAGGAAGGCTGAATTAATGTAAATTTAAATCTCTATGGACAAAACACTCAATAAAATTCATTCTTCACTTTCCACTAGAATATGCCTTTTACAAAAAAAAAAAAGTCCCTTTTTAAGTAGCAAGTAAACTTTCCATGATCCTTTGAGACCATTTTTACGAAAATCTATGTAAAAAACAAATTATAGCCTCATTAGTACCTTTTTGTGTTCATGTTTTAAGTCATAATTTTATTTTAAAGTATTTCAAGAAACACAATAACCTTGAAAAAGATGTTCTCTGATACTTTTCCACAGTCTAATCATGAGATAGCTACCAACTGCTTGTTGTTGATTGGCATCAAGTGGAGCATGACTAATAGCAACTCTGTGAACAAAACACCTGAAGCCTTTCTATAACTATTGTCATTTTTCCAAGTTTATAGAGTTTTCAGAGCCATGTGGTTTAGGAAGAGTTTCATTCATATACATTGTGTTTGACATATTCCTTCATTCATCTTGTTTCATCCGATCATTTCCATATATTGTGTTTTATAAAATGAATCACCATTGATCTATGTCTATCATTACCTTGTAGTTTTAGGTCCCCTCTGGATCTTTCCTAATCCCTTCTCTCCCATTTTCCCACACACCAAACTCTGTGTCCCTATGATTTACTCCCTCCCCAATCTCAACTTCCCTGTTTCTTCCCTTCCCTCTTTGTTCTTTCATACACATCTTACTAGTTTTCATTCTATTTTTACATTGTAAGTTAGTTCACTCAGCATATGCCCTCCAGTCCCTCTCACTTTATGTAGTATTTTTTCAAAATTGTTATTCTTGAGCGCTAAATATCTTGTGAATGTACCACAATTCCTCAATCTATTCACACAATTTATATGAATTAAACACAGCATATACAAATTTTGTATGCAAATACATATAAAATTTAAAAAATAAAAAGAAAATTACAAAGACAGAAGAGGAAGAAGTGACCAAAATGAATGTCATAAGAGACTCTGAAAATCAAAATAAATTGTCAGAAGGGAAAACAAAGGGGAGAAATATTGAAGTAAAAGAAATCAGCAGAAAATTTCAAAAGGTATCTCAAAAAAACAAAGCAAAGTGTTTTAACAGAATGTGCAAAGAGCTTGACTTAAAGAATAAAAATGGAAAAACTCACTTGGAAATTCTAAAGTTGAAACAGCTAAAAGCAAATTCAATATGGGTGACCCTGGAGGACATTAGCTGAGTGAAATAACTCAGTCACAAAAAGACAAATACTGCATAGTACCACTGTTATAGAATTGGACTGACATCAAGGTTGGGGTGAAACTGAGAAAAACTGGATAAATTATGTGTACTGCATTGAAACAGATGAGGGAGAGAACAGTTTAAATGCTATATATGATAGGGTATTATGGTTATCACAAGAGTCCAAAATGAAGGTTGCATAGTGGAGTGTACTTGGGGTGGGAGGGGGAACAGGGGGAGGGGGATTATATACCAATGAAGGAATTTTACTTTTCAAAGAGAGGAGCGAACTGGGGGGAGGGATGAGTAGGGAGAAAAGTGCAACAATGCATGAATGGAAACCTAAAATCTCTGTAAATGTTCATTAAAATTAATATATTTTTTTTTAAAAAAGCTATTTCAAATCTCAAGTTGCAAACTGAAAGATTCTTCAGGAAAAATCTGAATGATCCATTAAGTATTCACAAAGATAAAAAGAACTTAGAGTTACTGTAGCAAACGTAACTCACTGACACTGAAAAATTTCAAGAAGCACCATATGAGCAAGAGATAATATTAATGAAGGAAAAAGTTCAAGCTGTACTCAAAGTTTGCAAAAAAATAAGGCCCCAGGATTCAAAGGAATACCAAAATGACATATTTCAACTAACAAATGGCCTTAAACATGCTCAACAGTCTATGCCTGAAAATTTGAAGGACAGTTGCTTGGCCAACTGATTGAAGGAGATCCATATTTGTTCTCATTCCCTAGTAAGGTGATCCAACAGAATGTGGGGATTATCAAACAATATCATTGATACCACATATAAGCAAAATATTACCGATGATCATCTGAAAATGACTAGAATAATCTATTAACCAAGAACTTCCTGATGTTCAAGCTGAATTGAGAAGAGGCAGTGGCACCAGGGATACGGATCTGGCTGAAAGTAGACAATGTATATTTGTTTTGTTAACTATTCAGAGGCATTTGGTTGTGCGTACCATAGCAAACTATGGCTACTATTAAAAATTGGAAATTCCAGAACTCTTAATTGTGCCTATTTGAAACCTATATATACTTTGACCAAGAAACTACACTCCATACAAAGACAGCAACCACTGTATGGTTTAAAATAAGGGAAGGCTTATATCAGAGTTTTATTACTTCTTCATATTTATGCAATCTGTACTCTGAGCGAATGACTAAAGAATTTTGACTCTATGAATAAGAATGTGGTATCAGATTTGGAAAAATACCCACCAGATATCTGTATTATGCAGATAGCTCAATTTTGCTTTCCAAAAGTTACAAGAACTTGAAACACTCATGACAGAGTGTCGAAGACTACAGCCTTTGATATGAATTGCATCTCAACATCAAGAAGATGAAAATTTTCACCACTAGATTAATAAGCAACCTCATGATAAATGGGAAATGTTTGTCAACTATTTCATCTTATTTGTTTCTATAATCAACACCCTTAGTATCAGAAGTCAAGAGAGTATCGGATACATACAACATTTGGCAAGTCTGCTATCATTGGCCTCTCCAAATTACTGAAGAGCAAAGATGTCAAGTTGAAGTCTAAGATGGCCTTACTTGGGCCATGGTCTTTTCTTTTTCTATGCCTCTGAGAATTGTACGATAAATAAAATTTGTTGTTGTTGTTGTTATGTGCCATCGAGTCATTTGCGAATCATACCGACCCTATGTACAACAGCCCTAAACCCTGCTCTATCCCATACAAATCTCATTGCCTCTGACACACCCATCCAGATTACCC
>NW_006400133.1:1580928-1583652 GCF_000299155.1 Elephantulus edwardii | reverse complement strand
CCAAAGTATGTCAGACGAAGCTCCAGAATCCTTGCCTCCAAGGAGTAGCCTGGTTTAACCCTCTCCAGGATGAATCTGTTTGTTTTCTTGGCAGTTCATGGTACATTCAATACTCTTCAGCAATAACAGCCATATAGGGGTAGAAATCTTTTATTTGGTGTTTTATGGAATATTTATTTCATTCATACTAATGTAAAAGTTACAATGATTAATGTAATCTTGACACAGTATTATTTTAACTGTTTTTAATAAGTCATGAACCCCAACATTTTGAATTATTAAATGTTATGAAAATATTTATAATGTAAATAAAATAAAGTATAACTGCAACCAAATATCTTCAGAATTTGGAAGTTAGGTCATGATTTCATGGGCCTTTTCTTCTAACAGTATGACTGTTATGTTTTCCAGTTTGCTGTGTTGTGCATGTGGTAATCCGAGACACAATAAATGTTCTTTATCCTCCTATAATAACAAGGAAAAGAATAAGAAATAGAAATAGAAAATAGGATAAGGGGACATTTTTACCCATGAAAATACTTCATTTTCTAGAAGACCTAGCTAGTATACAAGCTACCGTTACTGAACTCTTCGATCAAAGATTATATAGGATATTCCTGATTAAAAGGCAAAAATGAAGAACAAAGCTTCAAATTCTTATGTATTCCAGATTTTCTTTAGTCATCGAAGATGGGTAAATCCTTGAATCTACTGGGCTGAAATAATTTTTTTAACCTTAAAAAAAATCCCTAGAGGTCTTGGGGGGGTAAAAACCACCCTAAATAGTTTATCATAAAAAAGGACAAGGCCGCCTCCAGCATTATTCTTTCTTAAAAATTACTGCAGAGGATGATATTGACACAAGCAATGCAAAGTAATAGCTTAGAAACCTGATAAGCAATAAACTTATGTTAACAGGGGAGGAACAACTTGACAAATGTGATCAATAACTGAATTATATACACAGAAACTGTTGAAATGCTGTTTTCTGTATATGTTCTCAGAATCAAGAGGAACAAAATGATATACTAAAAAAAGGAGAAAATTTTAAAACATGGTATAAGCCGATGATCAATAAAAGAGATGCTATAGAAGATAGGATTTGTCTGTTAACTTTGGTTAAATTGAATAAGATTGATTAAAGTTAGAATGATTGAATTATATTGATTAGAAAAGATTGAAGTGATCAAGAATTTAATTTTACTTGGATCAACAATCAATACTCGTGGAAATAGCAGTCCAGAAATTCAGACATGTGTTACACTGATGCTGTCAAAGACCTTTTGAAAATGGTGAAAAAAAGTATTTCAGTTTGAAAACTAAAAATACAGGAATACATCTGTATTCCTTCACCACAGATTAGTATGAGACTAGTTACAAGAAGTGCAAGTCAACAGTGTCCCAAGTGTTACAATTGCTGTGTATCTCCATGTTTTCCAAGGTCAACAGTTTGTTATTCATTGAGTTCCCTTACTCCTCTACATCTCAGGGTTACGTGATTCTCTGGAAAACCTCCCAGAGACTCGAATCCATCAGGAGTAATTCATGCTATTGTATGTATGCAGCTCAGTTTTGGAGAAACTGGTAGAGATTTTAGACTATCAGCTGCAGTGTAACTGGAAGTCAGCATCCAATAAAAGAGAGCAGAGCTAGTGTTGAGGTTCCAGGAGCTTACAGTGGAATTTGTATTGCATTCTATTCCTTTGGAAGAGTGGAGCATGTATTACACTCTAATTCTATCTCCTTAATACAATAAATACTCTAGTACTTAACAGTTAATCAATCGCTAGGAAAAACATTTTGAACAATAAATGTGTGAAACTATGGCTAATTCAAGTCATGGTAATTCCCAATTGTTTCACATGTATGTGAAAGTTAAACAGTGAATAAAGAAGGTCAAAGAATACTCAATTATGTGACAACCTTTGTGTAATAAAAACTTGTTTTAAGTTAAAAAAAAAAGAAGGTCAAGGAAGAATGGATGCATTTAAATTACGGTGTTGGTGATGAATATTGAATATACCATGAGCTATCAAATGAACCAATAAGTCTATCTTTGATATACTAAGTTACTTCTTTTTTCAATTTTTTTAGGTTTTTTTTTAATTCTTTTTGTGTGTGTATCAACCAATCAGACCTGACTGTTACAGGAGAAGATTGCCCCTCCTCCTCCAGCAGAGCATCTGGTAGGCTCCAACCAAGTAGCTCTGAGATTGCAGTGCAGCTTCTTGCCACTAAGCCACCAGAGCTCCCAAGGTACTTCTTAGAGACAAGGATATAGAAACTTCTCATATATTTCAGCAATCTGTCAGAAGTCTCCAGTCTTTAGAAAACTATATCAGCTGGGAAAAGTAAAAGGTCAGAGGAAGAGAGGAAGATTTTCAGTGAGATAGACAGATTGCAACACTGGACTAATTATGGTGAAGATCTTGTGGATGATGCAGGATGGGGTAAGGTTTCTCTCTGTTGTTCATTGAATTTGTGTGAATCACAGTCCACTCCATGGTTGTTGTTGTTGTTGTTATGTGCCATTGAGTTGCTTGCGACTCATAGCGACCCTATGTACTACAGTCCTAAACTCTGCTCTGCCAATCACACCGTCTCTGACACTCCCATCCCAATTATCCCAGTCACTGAATCAATCCACCTCAAAGAGGGCCTTCCTCTCCTGCGCCCTCCCTCCACCCTCCCAAGCATGATATCAATCTCCAGGGACCGGTCCCT
>NW_006400133.1:1560066-1570115 GCF_000299155.1 Elephantulus edwardii | reverse complement strand
AACAATCTCAATCTCTTCGCCATCCATCCTGATGCTACCGATTGGTCCAGTGGTGAGAATTTTTATCTTCTTGACATTGAGCCTCAGTCCATACTCAAGGCTGCAGTCCTTGACCCTCTGCAGTAAATGCATGAGGTCCTCCTCAATAAAATTTACAGAAAATAACTAATGATTTTGAGTTTTAATGTTGGAGAAGATGAATGAATATCCCATGAACTGCTACAAAAAAACAAAACACAGAAAACCAGATAGGTCATGGAAAAAGTGCAGCCAGAATGATCCTTAGATGTTAGAATGTGAAGTTCCATCTCTACATTTTTGGCCAAGTCATCAGGAGAGGCTATTCCTTCAAAAGGAATAGAGTGCTTGAAAAAGTGGAGGGTTCATGAAAGAGAGGAATATTCTCAAAGACATGGATTGGCACAGTAACTTCAACAATGGACGTAAGTGTGTCAGACGATGGGGGTGGTTATAGGTATAGGACAGGTCAAGGTTCAGATTTGTTGTTCTAGATTCACTATGATTTGTACTTGACAGCCCCTAACAATCACAACTACAGTGGAACCTGCAAAATAATTGAAGAATTGAATGAATTTTTAGCATGTATTTGGAAGAGAGATTACAATACTTTTCAATAACCATAGTTTAGATATAACTTGTTCAAATTAAAAAAAAAAAAGATAAAACAAAACAAACAAGAAAACCCCCACCTCAAGTATTTACTATTTTACCACTATCGTCTTTGTCACCATTTACCCAATTTTAGCACTAAAAAAGAAAAACCTGATGAAGATGAGATAGTTAATTTATAAGAAGCAAGATCAAAGAAGTTATTATGGCTTTGTAACACTGTCCAGTCTTTTGACCAAATAATGTTTTAAGAATCGCTGTTCTATTCCCTAATTCTGTGAGTAGTTCATGGGGACTTAGGACATAGAAGCAGTTCCATGCTAGACACAAGAATTGTTCTTTTTCTGAAGCAGCAGATAAGGAAGGAAGACTGAGAGCAGAGAATAAACAAGACTGCAAGTATAGTAGTCTCCTTCATCAGTTACTATCTCTTTAGCTATGAAAGCAAAAGATCTAAAGCATGTATAACACCATTATTAAATATTCTGATTATAGATCGACAGGTGATGTTGTACAAATTAGAAAAATTATGAAAAAATCCTTGAAATTCTTACAGAATCCAGTCTGACTGCTAAAACTGGAAAAACCCACAAAATGGTCACTGAGAAAATCTTCAAGTCATGAACCAAAATAATTCCATGAAGTTGTTTGTTTTGTGTGCTTTTGAAATTTATTTCATGAAGTTGTTTTAAAATTAAACACATCATTACTGAAGTTAGGAAAGAATATTTCATGAGAGCATTGTCCTTTTATAATTACCTGTATGAGACAAAATTATCGACAGTAATTCTCAGTAAAAAAAAGAAGTTTAAAAACTGTGACTGTAACCCAATGTTGGCGATGCCATATAGATAGAAATACAAGAAAGTAACATTGACTTCTCCCTCTCTATTTATTTCTCTGTCTCTCTTTCATTTCTTTTGAGTCATATTGACTCTTAGCTGACCCTCCATTATGCTTCCATGGACTATAAATCACATGGTGGGAGATAACCCTTCTCTCTACCACAAAGCTGCTGGAAAGTCTCACCTTTGGTTTAGCAGCACAACACTGTATAGGCTACAACACAAGAGCCTCTTGGAAAATGATGCGTGTGTATATATATTGTAGTGTGCATTTTTATCAACAGCAGAATAAAAAAGGATGTAATATTAATATCAGAATGACATTTAAAACCTTGTTTAGATGAGAAAATTTCCAAATTGTAGAAGCTATAATGGATTTTAAAAGGTTAAACACCTTTACTGATATACTTAAATGTTCCATTTCTGTAAATTTAGTGAAAACAGAAACTCATCAAGTATTAAGTTATTTGGGCAATTACGAAGGAAACTAAGAATAGACTGTTGGATAGCAGATTTGACATTTCACTCTAAGACATGTCTTCACTTTTAAAGATAATATTAAGAAAAATGAACAATAACCTGAGTTTATTACTGTCCTTAAAGCTGTTATTAAGTTACAGAAGAATCATATTTGAGATGAATGGAGAAACAGCATAGCTATTAAAATTTCTTCGAATTGTTCAGATATGCTAAATTATTTAGCATTAACAAAATGTGCATGTTAGCATGGTAAGGTTATTTAGTTCTCCATTGAATGCAATGTACCTAGGAAGTTATTACTAAAGAATAAGTATTTTATAATTTTGAAGTAATCTGTATTACACAAGAGTACTTGTTCATACTATCAAGAATTCAATCAATCCAGTCCCTTATTCATAATTTTTCTTTGTTATACACAAATGTCAGACTCTTTGCTTACATAGAGATAGATTTTCTTTATGTTGATTACCATTGGGTATTATTTACACTTTAATAATGATTCAAAAGTAAGACACATATAGAACAAATTCCAAGAGAGATCATTTGCCAACTTTGTTTTTGGGAATTTTACAAAAATTATGTGCATTTTAAATTCTAAACTTAAAATTTTTAAAACACA
Source organism: Elephantulus edwardii (assembly GCF_000299155.1). Taxonomy (NCBI): domain Eukaryota; kingdom Metazoa; phylum Chordata; class Mammalia; order Macroscelidea; family Macroscelididae; genus Elephantulus; species Elephantulus edwardii. Next base: position 1,567,541 of record NW_006400133.1, on the reverse strand, counting down.
ACAAATAATGTGACGGTAACGAAACTCTTAAGACTTAAGAAATTGCTGTCTAGATTTGTTTTCATGAAATTGCTTTAAAGTGAAATTTGTAGAAGGAATTTTAATTTCTTGTCTTAAAATCAGAATTATAATATAAAAATATTTATTCTTCTGCATTATCTTAAAACACTTAGTTCAAACATCAATGAACTCAGGTGAAAATGACTGGAAACTCTAAGTCTCTATAAACTTTCATTAAAATTAATTTAAAAAATAATAAACTGTGTCTCATAATTTGCAATCATAAGATATTAAGAGAAAGCTTTACTTATCATCTCATTAGCTCCTTTACGAAAAGTAAAATGAAAATTAATAGTTGGCCTTATTAATGAAGATAAATGGGAAAAAATCATTAATGTTTCTTTTCCATTGATTTATGGAATGTCGATCAATTTTCATTTCTTAAACCCCTCTCTTGTCCCTAGGCTTTTTAACAATGAGCAAAATACAAAATGTCTTAATTATAGAGCTGATACAGACCATGGTCTTTGCCATTACTTACTATGCATCAGAGAGCTGGACAATGACTAGAGATGAAGGAAAGTTGATGGCTTTGAGCTTTGATGCTGGAGAAGAGTACTGAATATTCCATGGACTGCTAGGAGAACAAACAAGTTCATCCTGGGGAAAGTGAAGCCAGGCTGCTCATTGGAGGCAAGGATTCTGAAGCTCCATCTGACAAGCTCTGGACATGTTGAAAAGTCGAATTAGTCCTTGGAGAGGCACGTCATGCTTAGGAGTGTGGAGGGACTGTACAGGAGAGGAAGACCCTCGATGTGATGGATTGATTCCATCACTAGAATAATGGGGATGTCAGAGGTGTGTCAGAGACAATAAAGTTGGCAAGCATTAAAGCAGGCTTTAAGGCTGTTTTACATAGGATCACTATGAGTCACAAATAACTTGGCGGTACATAACAACAACAACAACATATTCTAGTTGTAGGAATAAAAATATGCAAAACCCAAACAAGTTAAAGAAGTTTATGCAGAAAGGTAAAAGGAAAATATTATAGATTTAATGGAGGACAAATTATTTCTTTAGATTAGGAAAAAACAACTCCAAAGGATAACATTAATAATGAATGGATCTAAAAGAGGAAAGCAAACTAATCTTATAGGTTTCTGATCATAAATAACATAGTAGAGGTCTGTGCCTTGTCTTCAGCATAGTAGAAAATCTTTTACATGTTTAATCAGAGTCTGGCAACAATTACATTTCAAAACCAACATCTTGCCTAAAACGTGAGCACCATTTTTTTAGTGTCTACTGAATTTTTCAAAAGGACTTTTATAACCCATGGGCTTTGATGTTGGGTATTGATTTGAATGAGATGGAAAATACTTTTCCTTTTGAAGACACAAAAACGATATGTACACTTCTCATGAGGGTATTGGTCAGTCTTACTAACTGCCAGGTGTAAATTGAGAATATTTAGAGGCAGAGAAAGGGAATCTCCTGACATAAGAAAGAGGAAGCAGAAAATGTAGCATGTGCACATCAAAAGATAGGAGGACATTATGCTGAGTGAAATATCTCAGTCACAAAAAAGACAAAAACTGCATAGTGTCACTGTTGTAGAATGGGAATGGACATCAGGGTTGCGGTAAGACAGAAAAACTGGATAAATTATGTATACTGCATTGAAACAGATGACGGAGAGAACAGTTTAAAAGCAATATATGATAGGGTGTTATGGTTATCACAAGAGTCCAGAATGAAGGTTGCATAGTGGAGTGTACTGACTGTTGGTATTAAGGTGTTGATTGTTGATCCAAGTAAGAGGAAGCCTTTTACAGCTTCAAACTTCTCCATCTATTATGATGATACTTGCTGGTCCATTGATGAGGATTTCTGTATTCTTGATGTTGAAATGTAAACTTTATTGAAGACTATTGTCATTGATCGACAGGAAGCACTTTAGAGCCTTTTCAAGTTCAGTAAGCAAAGTTATGTCATCTGTATAACACAGGTTATGGCCTCCTTTAATCATGATGGCACATAATTCTTTATAAAGTCCAGCTTTTCAAATTATTTTCCCATCATACAAATAGAATAGGTAAGGATACAACCCTGACACACATTTATCTATCTATCAATCTATCTATCTATCTATCTATCTATCTATCTATCTATCTATCTATCTATCATCTATTTTAAATTTAAACCATGCAGTTAGCATTCCCTTGCTCTGTTTGGACAATAGCTTTGTTGTCTAGGTATAGGTTTCATATGAGCATAACTAAATGGTCTGTAATTCCCATTCTTCTCAATGTTAGCCATTGCTTGGTCTGATCTACATAGTCAAACACCCTTTTTCATAGTCAAAAAACCAAAGACATTCTTCTAGTATTTTCTGTTCTCAGCCAAGATCCACCTGACATTGCTAGTGATTCCATAGCTCTTCTAAACCTGTCTTGAACTTGTGGCAGTTCCATTTTAATGCACTATTCTAATAATTTTAAATAATTTCAGTAATAATTTGTTTTCATGTAATATCAATGATATTGTTTTATAATTTCCACATTCTATTGGATTTTCTTTGTGGGAATTGGAACAAATATGGTTGCCTTCCATTCATTTGACCAAATATCTATCTTCCAGTTTTTCTGACACTTACTGGTGAGTCCATCTTGAGCTGCATTTATTACTTGGAACATACCAGTTGGTATTGTATCAGTTCCTGGGGCCAATATTTTCTACGTAGCTTGAACTTCTTCCTTCATTACCATTGCTTCTTTGCTATATATACTTTGCTATATCCTTCTTCAAATAGTTCAGTGTTGACCAACCCTTTTTCATACAATAATTCTCTTTATTCTTTACATCTTCTTTTGATATTTCCTATTTAATTCAAAATTTTTCTCATAACATTTATCAATATTAAATATTGAGGCCTGAATTTGATTTTAAGTTTCTTTAGTAGAGAAATAATAAACAAGTTCTTCCCTTTTTGTTCTCCAACTCCAGCTCTTATCACATGCCATCATAATACATTGATTTGTCTTCTTGACCTGTCTAGAGAAATTTCTTATTCATCTCTTATACTTTAGCATTCCTTTCCTTTGTTTGGGTTTTTTAATACTCTGTTTTAGTTACTGTTGCTGTTGTTGTTGTTTGGAGCTGTGGAGTTGAGTATGACCACAGGGATCCTATGAACAACAGACTTGACATTTGTCCTATCCTGTGTCTTCCTTATACTTCCTGACACACCAAAGCTCATTATGGCAATCACTGTGTCAATCCACCTGGTTGAGGGTCTTCCCTTCCTTCACCATTCCTCTGCCTTTCCAAGCAGTATGTCCCTCTCCAAGAAACAGGCCACCATAGCAATGTGTCTGAAGCAAGTGAGGCAAAGCTTTATCTTCTTTTCCTCCAAGGAGTACCTTGGCTTCACTTTCTGTAAGACATATTTTTTTGTTCTTTTGGCAGTCCACGGACTGTTCAGTACTCCTCTCTAACATCACCACTCAAAGGCATCAATCCTTCTGTCATCTGTATCTATTGTCCAGCTCTCAGATGCATAACAATAGTATTAATCAAGCAAACCTAGCCCTCAAACAGACACCATTACTCATCAATAATTTGGAGAGTTACCTGACTGCAGACTTTCCTAGTGTAATGCATCTTCTGATTTCCTGCCTGACTGACTGCTGGTACCGAGGAGTTTTGATTTTGGATACAAGTAAGATGAAGTCATTGATAGTGTGACTCTTTCTTCCATCTATCTATCATAGTGTTGCCTATAGGTGTGGTGGTAAGAATGTTTGTTTTCTTAAAGTTGAAATTCAATTGATATTGTATTCTTTGACCTTCTGCAACAAGTGCTTCAAATCTTTCACACTTTCAACAAGCAAGGTTGTGTCATGTGCATTAGGCAAGTTACGAATGAGTCTTCTTCTGATCTTGATGCCACTGTCTTCTTCATTGAGGCCAATTTACAGATAGAGTGTGGAAATAGAATAAAACTCTGACACACTCCCTTCTTCATTTTAAACTGTGTAGTGTTCCCTTGACCTATTCACACAATAGTCACTTAGTGTAGGTATAGGTTTTACATGAACACAATTAAATGCCCTGGGATTCTCGTTTTTCTCAATGTTAGCCATAACTTGTTCCAATCTACACAGTCAAATGCCTTTGCATATTCTATAAAGCATAAATAGATATTTTTGTAGTATTCCTTACTTTCAGCCAAGGTCCACCTGACTTCATCAGTGGTATCCCTGGTGCCAAGACCTCTTCTAAATTCTGCTATGGTAGTTCACTATCTGTATACTGTTTTAGCTGTTTTTGAATGTCTTAAGCAGTATATTCTAGCAATTCATCTGATCTTTAATTTGTGGTATTCAACAGCACATTGTTCTTGAGATGATTGTTAAGTTCAGGTGGAATAGACTCAAGGTTGCATTTTGCTTCATGTGTTCTAATATTTGTCAACATCAATTTGAACTTTCACATAAGTAACTGAGAGTCTATTCCACAGTAAGCACCTGGCCTGACTTTGACTGCTAGTGTGGATCTTTTCCAGTGATTCTTTCCATGGGTGTAGTCAGTCTGATATGTTTAGTTGCCATCTGTGTTTCTTAAAAATGGTTTTAGCTATGAAGTTTGTGCAAAGTTAGTGGAAAAGAAATGTCTTTGCCCACATCCACCTTCACTCTTTTTATAATGTTCAAGAAGTAGAAAAAAGGTAATTACATGATTCCACAATAATATTTTTAGACAAAAGTGATAGTATATTGGATCAGGGTGTTGTAAATATATATAGACGAGAAAGACAGGAAATATATAGTAGAGTCATTTTAAAAAGTCTTGGTTTTAAAAATAGATGATGGTTCTAGAAAGGAAGAAAAACATATTGGATCTAGGACTGTTATCTTGCGCTTTTGAAGCATCAACACTCATCAAAAACTAATGCAGGTTTTAAGAGATATTATAGGTTATAATAGAGTTCTGTAGTAAATATGAAGTGAATGAAATTCTTGGAGAGAATGAGATAGAATAAAGAAAAGAATAAAACAGAAAGTAAGATGGGCCTCCAGTAATCCAATATATAACAGTTCAGCAACTGAAACAATTTATTGGACAGAAATAAATATTTGACATCACAGGAGGATATGATCTATATTTCTTCCACAGAGAAGTTGATGAAGTCAAACTACCTCCTCTTGGGTTGGCAGCACAACATCTTAGCCACTAAGTCATCAGAGCTCCTTTATATTGCCTTGGATGATTTTTCTGTCTTTCATGAATTGTAAGTTGTAATAGTATAGTTCATTTTAATTGATAACAAAATAAATTTAGTTCAAAATTTTTTAGATGATAATTTATTAGTTTGTCAACTTTGTACAACTAATTTTGAAATGTTGTTGTTGGTGTTGTTTTAAGTGCCCTCAACTTTAGTATGACTCATAATGATTCTATGAACAACAAAACTGAACCCTGCCCTATCTTTTGCCATCCTCATCATTTCTGACATTCGTGAGCTAATTGTCATAGTCCCTGCACCAGTCCATCTCATTGAGTGCCCTCCTCTCTTTTGCTGATCCTCTACTTTCTCAGGCATAACATCTCTTTGCAATTAATAGCTTCTCCTAATAACATGCCCAAAGTATCCTAGATGAATCTTTGTCATCTTTCCCTTCAAGTAATATTCTGGCTCAGTGTAATAGGGAACTCGGGTGCAGGGTAATAGGGAACTCCAGTGGCTTAGCGCTAAGAAATTGTGCTGTCAGTCCAAAGCACATGGATTGAATTCACCAGCTGCTCCACAAGAAAATGATTAGCCTTCTCTTCCAGGAGAATTGCTGCCTCTGAAAATATGCTGGATGCTTGGCTGTAGGATGGTTTCAACTTAATGGTACACAATAACACAACTATTATAAAGTTGAAGTAATTTAATGTGCATATATACTCTATTTGACTCAAATTTAATATTTTTAATTAATTTTTAGGCCTTAGGTTGCATAAAAACTGCACAAAAACAAAAGGGGCAAAAGAAATAGATCTTTCACAGAGGAAAATATTCAGTAGGCCAACAAACACTTGAAGAAATGTCCAAAATCAATGACAATAAGAAAGATGCAAATTAAAACTTTAGTGAGTTATACCATTTCACCCCAGTAGCTGTGGCAAAGTTTAACAGGACAGCAAACAATAAATGTTGGAGAGGGTGTGGGGACATTGGAACTCTCATACACTGTTGGTGTAATTTTACAAAGATACAACCACTCTGGAAACAGTTTGGCATTTCTTAAAACAGCTGAACATAGAGATTTCATATGAATCTGTTTTACCACTGCTAGGAATATATCCCAAGGAAAACAGAACGGAGATGAAAACAGAGATGTCCACACCAATGTCCATAGCAGCATTATTCATAATAGCAAGAACATGTAAATAGCTGAAATGTCCATAAACAATGACTGGATTGAAAAATTATGACACATTCACATAATGGAATACTGTGCAGCACTCAGGAGCAATGATTTTTGAAAAATATAGTATAGCTTCGAAGAGGCTAATGAAGATTATGCTGAGTACACTATTTTAGGCACATAACAGCAAATACGGTATAAGTTCACTATTACAGAAACAAAAGGATAACTAGTGAGATTTGTATGGATATACAAACGGTATAGCTGATATTCATAAAGAGTAATGAGTACTTAGAACTGTGCCACTGATGAAATAAAACAATGTTTTTAAATGTGCATTTCTCTATCAAAGCTATGCCATGTCACACCATCCATTGGACCCTCTGCTGAAAAAATAGAATCAAGTCCCAAACAAGGCCTTTTTCATTATATTCTTTATTATTATAGATGTTGTATCATATTATATCATACCTCTGTGAATGTAAAATATATTGCACCTGCTTTATAATATGTAATAGTGACTGCTGTATCACAGCAGTGTTTATTTTAATAATGTTATTCTAGAATGTTTTATTTCCATATAATAATTGAGAAGCTTTTAAAAAATAGTGCCAGGTTTACCACAACAGAGATAGAACTTTGATATTTTCTTAGATTTTGTTTTGTACATTTTTAAAAAGGGAGTGTGCTGAATGTCTCTATTATATTTGTTCTGATGACTGCAAAACCCGGGAAAGTTTTGCTGTTGTTGCTATATAACATAATGCAATTGAGATAGAAGATAAAGATAGATAGATACAAAGATAGATAGATAGATAGATAGATAGATGAGAGAAAAGAAAGAGAGAAAGAAAGAAAGAAAGAAAGAAAGAAAGAAAGAAAGAAAGAAAGAAAGAAAGAAAGAAAGAAAAGAAAGAAGGAAAGAAAGAAAGAAAAGTAAATGGCTGAGCCTTTATGGTACTTTAAACTGAAAAATGTATTATTTTAGTACATGGCCTGTTTGAAGGTATCTAACTTGAGACACTTTATATTTTCTAATTTTTATTTATTTATTTA
>NW_006400133.1:1559285-1559966 GCF_000299155.1 Elephantulus edwardii | reverse complement strand
CTGTTGCATCAAGCCGGTGTCTTGGAGTCTTGGGTCTTCGCCGTCCACTCGGGACAGAACAGGACCAGCGGTTTGGGGGTCCTTCAAATGAAAGTCTTGAACACAAAACTGCCATCATTTCTCCAAGTTCATAAAGTTTCCAGAGTCAAGCATTTTCTTTTTGAAAGTGGCTGCCACTTCTGCTTCCAAACCTGTTTTATTTGTGAGATTCACAAAAACCAGGCCTGAGGGCCTGTGTCCCAAGGACCCAAAAGCCTTTATAAATACAAGGCCAAATCCAATCAGCTCACACCCTGTTGCAAACAAAGCTATATCCTAGTCTCAACCCTAAAACAGAAAACACAACTTTGTAGAATCCAGCCATTCCACTCATCTTCCCAACCTGAAATAGCCCCAATAAACAAACAAACCCACACAACAGAAAATGAGTTACTAGATACTAGATATTGTAAATCTGGTTAAGATGTATGACATAAATAAATACGTTGTTGTTGTCGTTAGGTGCCATCAAGTTGTAAAGGACACATTGTTGCTGTTGTTATGTGCCATCGAGTCACTTGCAACTCATAGCAACCCTATGTACAAAAGCTCTAAATGCTGTTCTATCCTGTGCCAACCTAGCCATCTCAAACGCACTTATTCCCACCGCTCCAGTCACAGAATTGATCCATCTCACCAAAG
>NW_006400133.1:1551886-1559185 GCF_000299155.1 Elephantulus edwardii | reverse complement strand
ATTAGTCTATAGATATCTATGAGGTCAAGTTGGTTTATTGTGTGATTTAATTCTTCAGTATCTCTGTTGAGTTTTTTTCTGGTAGTTCTATCTTTTCTTGGGAGGGGTGTATTGAGGTCTCCCAGCACTATAGTAGTGTTGTAGATTTCCTTTTTTAATTACTTTTTAAATTTTGCATAGTATGATCATCTTTTAGGAGCATTTCTATAAAGTCGAATTTAAAGGTGAAATTCCAAGTAGGTTAAATATGTTAAAGACATATTAAGGAGAACAAGAGATTCTAATTGTAATTTAAAGTCATATTTCATTTTTGTACTCCATTTCTGATCTCAAGTCAATCCAGGTTTACTAATTTCTTTTCTATATTTCCCCATCAACTCTAAACCTTTCTCTAACAAAAGTGAAGTCACAAATGAATTATTTTCTCATTATTTCTAGTTCAGTGATTCACTAATTTGGATAATTTTCTCTGAATTTTTTTTCTACTAACAGTGTGGTTACTTATCTCACTCACTATCCAAATAATTGAAATTATTACATACTTTAAATTATTGGTTTAAAATCACATTCTAGATGGTTTTATTCTTTCTTTTTCTCCATCACATGCATCACTGATTCATTTCTATTGCAAATGTTCTTACCTAATGCCACTTATCACCCAGATTGGTCATAATGACATATACATATAGAAAGCTCCTAGGTTACCGCATAAGGCTGTGCTTTGTTGTGATTTATAAACAACAAATAACAATTTTTCATGACTGAAGATTATAAACATTTGAGGCAAATCCTTAAGGATATTAAACACTTTCTATTTGTTAAAGGAGGGACTGTGTATGCCTACTTGAATATATTTCAGTTGTTAGTGCACGTTTTTGAGGTCACTTATTCTATAACTTAATGCAGGCTCTTTTAAGATTTTATTGAGCTAATTTGCGTAGCATCATAATATCCGTTTTACCTGACAGGTGATCACTCACACTCGTATTCATAGTCAATTCATTTCACAATGTACTTAGAAATCAAACCAAAATAAATAAATCATGTACACTACCAAAACCTTTTCTTATTTCTCTTGACTATTTAAACCCTGGAGGCCTAGTCACTCAAAGACTCATGGTTCAAAACCATCACCCATTCTGTGGGAGAAAGATAGGCTCTCTTCTTCCATATGATTTATCATTTCTGATACTTCCTATACAGTTAGCTGAGTTTATTTCAATTTGATGGCAATGAATTGTGTTTGAATCTGAACAAAAATACTGTAGTTGCTAACACAAACAAACAATGAAACAAAAGATGAAAATTAAGTCTTAGTTCCTTAGTTTTTAAGTTCAAACCCTTTCCAATTCTCTAACTTCTTTTCAGGAATGTTTCTATCCACACAAAAACGCTACAGTCTTTCTAATCTTGGCACTATACTCAAAGTATAACTATGCTTTTCATGCCTTCAATATGTTCTTCATTTTCCTCAAAATCCATCTTTTTCCCAACGAAATTTTGTATTTTATTAATGTTGTGGTTATTGGTGTTGTTGTGTGCCATCAATTCAGAACTTCAGGCATTCTTTCAGAGGCAGTTAATTGCACAGGAGGAGACTGCTCATCTTTCTCCAGCAGAGCAGCTGGTGGATTTGAACCGCATGCCCTCAGTATTACAACATGGTTTCTTGCCACTAGACCACCAGTGCTCTCCATTAATGTTCTAGTCATATTTCAAGTATTTGGTACTGCCCTTTATTGAGTTACTTTTTTTTTTTTTCGTTTTTAGATAGATTTCTATTGTTTTGTTAGTAACATTTCAATTGATTCTAATTTATAGAAACCCAATGTGATGAAATGAAACGGAAATAGTGCTTTCTATGTTGCAGTCTTTATGGCAGAGAATTAACAAGTATTTCATTTCATAGACATTAAGTGGGTTGACACCACTATCATAGTGGTTAACAATTGAGTGCTTGCTTAGCTATCACACAAAGTGACTCAAAAACTTCACTTCTTACATTTGCTGAATAATCAAAGCGGTTTACAAATATAGGAATCTTAACCAAGTTTTTATTCTTAAATTTTACTGTGCAATAAATGGATGTAAATCTCTGTCTTTATTTCTTTATTTTCCCCGTGGATTATAGTCACTGTCCTTGCCTGCAGGGCCTTAGTGCATGCATTCAGACATGATTCTTGGGGTACCTGCCTTCACCTATGCTTATGCAGATTGGAGCTTAAAGCAAAAACCAAAGAGGCTGCCACTGGGATTCTGGAAAAGAAAATTTTCTGATGCTGCTGCATGATACACTATTTGAAAGGACTCCTTTCCTGGGTATTGGTCGAGACTACTTCAATGACAGAAAGACATAAAATTATTATGAAACTTGAAATACTTACCATGAAAAACTCTAATAAAGAAGGTGTTGCCCAAAACAGTTCTATGATAAAATGGAAATGGTTCCTCAGGAACAAGCTACTGGGGGAATGTAGAAAGGCATGCATTGAATTCAAGAGCAAGTGGCCTCTTTTCCCATTGTTTCTATCCTAGAACCTCTGGAGAGGCTTCCAGAGCCCATTGTCAAATGAACAATTTCTTATGAACAACTTCCTGCTGATAAACAAAGTGCTGCCTGATCCACAGATAGCACTTCCAGGGTACATGGACAGTATTTGATGTGGAAAGCTGCTGCATTGAGACAAATAGATGGTAAGACCCTAATTGAGGAAGGCAAAACCATATCTGCACATTAGGTTAAACTGCACGCTTTATTTTCCTAGCAGTGACTAAGGAACTGGGCAATGGTGAGATCTCACATGTTTGGATTTTTACTGATTCATGGGAAGTGGCTAATGGCTTAGTCTTATGATCAGGCAAATGGACCCTGGAAAATCAGACTATTAAAGGAATGCCACTGTGGGATGTAGAACTATGGAAAGCACTCTGGGAATTTAGAGGGCATAAAAGGTGCTTTCCTGGGCCTGATGACCAAGTTGTGCCAAGAAACCTGGAGGACAACTACCTGGCCAACTTTCTGGAAATATCCATATCTGTTCTTATCCCAATAAAAGGTGACCCCCCAAAAAATGTGGAAATTATAGAACAATATCACACGCAAGTAAGATCCTGCTGAAAATTGTCCAAAAATAATTAGAACGGTACATAGACAGAGAACTACTACCAGAAATACAAGTCTGGTTTAGAAGAAACCATGACAATATAGACATTATCACATTGTCAGATAGATTTTGGTTGCAGGCAAAGCATACAAGAAAAATGTATGAGTTTCACTGATGATGCAAAGACATTTGACTGTGTGGATCATAACAAATTGTGGCTAAATATGAGAATAATGGGAGTCCCCTGTACTTGAACCAGGAAGCAGTAGTTAGAACAGTGCAAGAAAACGCTGCATGGTTCAGCATAAGGTAAGAAGTGTGTCAGGGATGCATCCTGTCTGCTTAACATTTCAATCTATATGTGGAATAGATCCCTTGGGATGTTGGACTTTATGAGAAGGAATTTGGCATCAGGGTTGGAGGAAGACTCACTAACAAACTACATTATTCAGATTAATCTTTAATATTAACTCTTCTCACAGAAACTGAGGACGACATGAAGTGTTTGCTGCAGAAGATCAAGGACTGCTGTCTTTAATATGGATTGAAGTACAATATTAAGAAGACAAAGATTCTTACCACTGGGCCACTTGGCAGGATCATGATAGATGGAGAACAAAAGGCAGTTGTTGTTACAGACAGAGGATAAAGTATTTTTATAGTTATTAATGATGAGACAAACAGCCAGGAATGAGATAGAGCAGAGAGCATAAAACAGGGGACCAGCAGTTCCCGACTGAAGACCCCAAGCCAAACTTCTCTGTATCTTTATTGAAAATTATCTGGAAGTAAATCACAAAGAGAATTCAATGCAAATGAAACCAAGCTCTTTCTATTGAAAACCTTCTGCTTGGCTCAGGAGGGAGGGGTTAGCAAATGTAAGAATCTGGTAAACCCTTAATGATTGCCTTAGTGCCTCAGGGTGAACTCTAGCTCAGGAAGTGACACTCCCTCCCACTCCCTCCTAGGGGGTCCCCTAGATGTGTTCTGTCTGCAGGGAACAAACAACTCATTTTCTGTGATCTGCCACAAGAGAAATCCTGTAACTTATAAATCTGTAATTTCCTCAATTCCTGAACAAGGGTTTTCATATAATATTTGGTATAAAATTTGGCTTCCCATAAGTTGTTAACAATTTCAGTTTGCTGAGCTCCACAATAAACACTGTTGGTATCAGATGAGTCAGTAAATCAAAAGACTAATTGCTCTGGCAACAGTCCTCACCAGGAATCACTCAAAAGTGTTGAAGAGCAACAATGTCAGACTGGAAACTAAAATACACTTGATTCAGGCCATGTTCTTCTCTTCTCAGTTACTTGCTATGTATCAGAGAGTTGTACAATGACCAAAGATGACAGAAGAATAATTGGTGCCTTTGAGTTGTTATGCTGTGGAGAGTATTGAGCATACCATGGACTGCCATGAGGATAAACAGGTTTTTCCTCAAGAGGGTTAAATCACACTGCTTCTTGGAAGCAAGGATTTTGTTTTTTATTATTTGTGTGTGTGTGTGTACTGTCAAATGAGATCTGACTGGTACAGGAGGAAATTGTCCCTCCTTCTCAGGCAGAGCATCTGGTGGCTTTGAACTGTGTACCTCTGGGATTGCAGTGCAGCTTCTTGCCACTAGGCCACCAGAGCTCCCCAGAAGCAAGGATTTTGAAACTCCATCTCACATACCTTGGACATGTGGTCAAGAGGGACCATCCATGTAGTAGGAAATCATTCTTGGAAGGGTGAAGGAACAACACAGGATAGGAAGATCACAGATGAAATGGATTCACACAGAAACTGAGTTAGTAGGTGTAGGTGTGTCAGAGACTGGCTCTGGATAGAACAGAGTTCAGAGTTATAGTAAACAGGATTGATACAAGTTGCATGCGACTCAAAGGCACATAACAGAAACAACAACATCGGAGATGGGCATGCCAATGCTCATTAAAAGAACTTGCCAGATCAGAAGGAATGAGATTGGAATAAGCAAGTGGACACGTTGGTGAACTCCTATGAGATGACCAACTCAGTGGGTGCAATGAGTGCATAAGGGGATGTGGCACCAATGCAAAGATGGGCTGAAATTAGACATTTTCCTCTTTTTCCTTCTGAGGCACAGAATACCAACATAGATTACTCTGCTTGCTAGCAAGAGAAAAAAACTGTAGATGGTTATAGGACAAATTCCCTGAGGGGGGGCATCCTGTTGTATATACTAGGCCAGTTGCTTATATCAGACCAATGTCACTATACAACTACAAATGTGTCCTCACAGGAATAGATACTCCACACTGGACTTTGCCTATCCTATAACCAAAGCAATTTCCAAAAATACTATTAAAGGACTAGACTAAAAGATACTGTACCAGACTGGGTTTACAAATTATATTTTATTGAACCAAGGAAAGTACTTTGGAGCTTACAGAATGTAGCAATGGGCCAAGAAATATTAAACTGGATAGACATTCCATGTTGTCTACCACCTTCAGAGTAATACTCTGATAGAGAATTGAAATGAACAATTGAAACATATCTTATCTAAAATGGGGGGGTGGCAAGAGTATGAAGAGCAGACACATATTCCTTCAAGAGTGTGTGCTAGCACTCAATATGAGAGGAGCTAACGGGAGTTCACTACTGGATAGATTCCTACGTTTCTCAGAGATATCTGGCAAAGTAGTAGTAGAGGAAGATGCTGGTGCTACTATGCGATTCTTCTCCCATATCACTCAGAATTGTTTTCTTCTTGCCAGATGGTGTAGTCTCAGGTCCAGGGATGCAGCTACAGTTACCAGAGTCAAGACTGACTGGTGATCAAACAACTGTAACAATACCCTTGAACTTAAATGCAAAAACCCCTAAGGGTCTGATGGGGTGGATTTTCCCTTCATCTCATCTTGTAAAAGTGAGGTTAACAGTTCTGAGTGTCCAAGGTTTATCATTTAAAATAGTCTTTCCTAGCCAAAAGAGTGTTTATTTCATGCTGAAATAATTAGTATATTATGGAGAGAGGATCCTGTGGCTGAGAATATGGGAATGGAGCGTGTTAACATATCCACAAGGGGGTTATCCAGATTCAACATTCTAAAAAGGAACTGGGTAGTCTCTCTATTGAATCGAGCAAGCTAGAGTGAGAGACAAATCTTCTGGTGACTTGAAGAGAAAGCAAGACTGTGCAGATATCTTCCTACTCTAGCTACCCCTACAGCAGTAATACTTATGACTGAACTGGAGGTCTGTTGTGAGACAAGATTTTGAGGGGGGAGGGATATCCAATATTTGCAGGACTAAGGACTTGGAAACTACTGGGCTGAAAGCTGTGGTGCCTCTGTGCACATTTCAGGAAATGTCTTGACTGTATTCTGCCCTTAGTCTGGATTATAACCTTTTGACTTCCCCGATATGGTTCAACGTGGTCAACGAGCTATCATATCAGATTTTGGACCAAGTAAAGCTGTAATATTTGTGTTGACATGAGTAGAAAGAGATATGGGAATGTGGGAGACATGTCTGACCTCATGGGAATTAATTTTGTGTTACTGATACAGTTGATTGGGACATTTCCCCTTTGTGAAGTTGGTAAAGGTCAGACAAGGCTGTACTCATGTAGCCTTTGCTGTTTTTGCAGTTGGTGTCAGAAAGTGGTTCAATGTGATGGCTCCAGACTCATGGAAATGTGAGATTTTGTGAGAAGTTTGGGTTTTGGGAAGTGCAGCTAAAAATGACTGCTTTTGATATTACTAAAATGGAAAGAAAAACAGCTTTTGCCTTGAGAGAATGAAAAAAACCCCAGGGAATATATACACGTGTGAGTAAAATGGCCAGGGGTGGAAACTGAAGTTGAAATTGTTAATTCCATGAAAGGCTTATGTGTTCAGGTTTTTGTGTATTTAAGAAAATTGCTCTTTTTGTTTATATAGTAATATTAAGATATGTTGTATAAATAATTGAGATTTTTGCTGATGTCATGTTAAGACGTATGATATAAATGATTGCTTGTTATTATTGTTAAGGGCCATAGAGTCATAGATGACCCATAGCAACCCTATGAATGTGAAAAGATTGAAATTAAAATAGTCCCTATAGTTCTCAGCTGAATTAAACTTAAGTTTCTGTAGTTCTCAGCTAAGTTAATTTTTAAAGCCCCACACTCAGGTATCCAGGGCAACAGTATTTCAAGAATAGCTAGCAGAAAGGCAGA
>NW_006400133.1:1521915-1546011 GCF_000299155.1 Elephantulus edwardii | reverse complement strand
CCTGGCTGCTGTTACCAAGAGCTTTGACTGTGGAGCCAAGTAAATTAAAACTGTTAACTATCTCAATCTCCTCACCATCCATGCTGATGCTGCCAATTGGCCCAGTTGTTAGAATCTTAGCAATGCTATGAACTAAAGGCCCCAACAGTGTTCATAGAGTTTCCAGAGGCAAGCCATTTTGAAAGTGGATGCCACTCCTGCTTCCAGGTTTGTTTTAATCAGAAAGCTCCACCAAACACTATCCACCAGTGTATGATATTAATGAATACTATAGGTTTTATAAATATTAAAATCAGCCCTGAAACTAATGCTGATCAGGTAGAATAAGAAGGGATGATTTGTCCTAGAGAAATGCTTGTGTTAAGCAGTAATGTTAGAGGTCCAGGGGCTTAACCTGGAGGAGAATTAAGAATTACTCTGTACTGAGGAGATTTGCATTTGAATAGAAATTTCCTGGACTTTAGTGTACATTTAGGAAAAAGGAACAGAGAAAGTGAGAAAGTGACTTTGATCTTTTAAAACTGGAATAAGCAGTTTGGTTTGTGAGGCAGGGTAAGAGTGGTACATATCAGAGTTCCTTTCCAGGAATTGAAGTTAAAAGGAGCTGGGAAGTAAATTCACTCAAGGTGACTAACTGGATCCACCCAAGTAAAGTTAAGACATATACAGCAACTAAGAGACAGGCTAAATCGGCACATATTACATCAGCATTATTGACTTAGCATACACAAAAACTTGGGTAAGAGAAAAATGTTTCTGGCTTTGGGAAACAGGGATTTATATGGACTCCCAAATGTTAACTAGGTCCCATGTGGGAGTGAAGACTGAGTGAAAGGACCAGTTAGTTTGGAACACAAGAAGAAGTGTGGAATCTTGAGTTTACAACTGATGCCCATTTAACCTAGCCTTGATGCCTTGAGATAAGTTGACCAGACACTGGAAGATGTTCCATTCTGTGAGCTATGGTTGAGTTCTGAAACTTGGTGATATTTCCTTGATTGGACTTTGCTTATGGATGCAGATGCTAAAAGTTTTAACTGGGACAGAAGAATCTTCATAGAAAGGAACATGCTTTTTTCCAAAGAGTACTTGTTTGATGGAAATGGGCAAATAAAATATTAGCTATTTAAAAATGAGGGAGAAAAAGGCATGAGGTATGAAGTTGCTGATTACACACTTTTATGCGTATTGCTATTATAAGGAGAAACTTAATTTTTCATATATCAGTATTGATTTTAAAAAAGCCCAGGGAAGAACTCTGGGTATCTAAATTTTATCATTCAAAACTGTCTTTCCTAGCCAAAAGATAAACTATTTTATGCTGAATTAAGTGTTCAGGTCAAACATTTTTTTAAGTGTTGCAGCACTGGTCTGTCAATTTGCTGTATTGAGGTAACTTGGAGTTGATGTGAGGCTGAACATTGTGCCACTGATGTGCCAGATTCCATAATGGTGGACAGTATTTGGTGGAGCTCCCAGATTGATACAGGATGAGAAGCAGGAGTATCATCTACTCACTTCCTAAACAACATGCCTCTGGAAACTATGAACTTAGAGAAACAATGATAGTTATAAAACAGGGTTCCAGTCTTTTGTGCATAGGGTCATTATGAGTCGTGCTCCACTTGATGTCACTTAACAAAAATAACAGTTATTATATTAAGGAGAGAAGGTGCTACGTAGATGAGCGTGAATATGTAAAAGGGGTCTGTTAGCTTATCCACAAGAGGGTTGGACAGTCTCAACATTCTACAAGATGATTAGCTAGTATCATTATTGAATTGAGCAGGCCAGAGTGACAGTCAGACAGATCTTCAGGTACCACTGAAGAAAAAGCAAAACAATGTATGTCTTTCTTGCTCCAGCTACACCTATCGCAGCAAAACCCAGGGCCAAACTGCAAGTGTGATGTGAGATGAGAACTTGAAGAGCTGTAGTTATGTGACACTTGTGACTCTTAACAACCCTATGTAGAATAGCTCTGAAGTCTGCCCTGTCTTTAGCCAAATTGGAGACTAAGGTGTGTCTGATACAGGCATGGTCTTTGCAATCACTTGTTATGCATCAGAGACTTGGACAATGACCAAGGAAGACAGGAGAATCGATGCCTTTGAGCTGTGGTGTTGGAGAAGAGTATTGAGAGTACCATGGACTGCTAGAAAAACAAACAGATTCATCCTGGAAAGGGTTAAACCGGGTGGTTCTTTGGAGGCAAGGATTCTGAGGCTCCATCTAACATACTTTGGACATGTTGTAAGTAGAGACCGGTCCTTGGAGAAGGAGATCATGCTGGGGAGGGTGGAGGGAAAGTGCAGGAGGTGAAGGCTCTTTATGAGGTGAATTGATTCGGTGACTGGGGTAATCGGGATGAGAGTGTCAGAAACAGTGCGATTAGCACAGGATAGAGCAGAGTTTAGGAGGGCTGTTGTCCATAGGGTTGCTATGAGTTGCAAGCGACTCGATGGTACATAACAACAACAACAACAAAAACTCTCATTACCAAAGTTTCTAAGTCAATCCATATCACTGAGGATTTCCTCTCTTGTCTTGTTCTTCTCAAAGGACTGATTCTTCCTGGCAACAGGTCAGATAGAGCTTCAAAATCCTTGCCTCCAAGGATCACCTTGGTTTTACCATCTCCAGGATAAATCTGTTGGTTTTCTTAGTAATCCATGATATATGCTCAGTACTCCTCACTAGAACGTCAAATCAAACACATTGGTTCTTCTATCTTCAATCTTTTTCCAGCTCTCTGATGTGTAGCAAGTAATTGTGAAGGCCTGGTCCTGGATCAGGCACAAAGCAGTCTCTAGAATGACATTGCTGCTCTTCAGTACTCTGAAGAGGTCTATGATAGCAATTTTTCCTAATGTAATGTCTTTTTATTTCCTAATTGCTGGTTGCAACAGTGTTGGTTGTGGAACCAAGCAAGCTGAAATTGTTAACAATCTCTGTATCTTTGTCCATCCTGATGCTGGCAATTGGCCCAGTGGTGAGAATCTTTGTGGTGATGTTGAATTGAAATCCATATAAAAGACTGTAGTCCTTGACCTTCTCACCAAACACCCCAAGTTCTCTTCAGTTTCAGCAAGCAAGGTTGTGTTCTCAGCACACAGGTTGCTGAAAAGTCTTCCTCCAATCCTGCTACCACATTCCTCCTCATAGAGCCAGCCTCCTGAATGATAAGTTCCATGTATAGACTGAAAAGTTATGGAGAAAAGATGTATCTCTTGCGTACACCTTTTTCTGATTTGAGATATACAGTTTTTCCTTGCTCTGTTTTGATGACTAATTTCGTGGTCCAAATATAGGTTTTGCATGATCATAATTGTGGAATTCCCATTCATCTCAAGATTAGCCACAATTTGTTGTGATCTGCACAGATAAAGGCCTGTGCATTGTCAATGAAACACAAATAGACATTGCTCTGCTAGTCAGTTCTTTCAGTTAAGATCCATCAGTTTGTTGTTACGGTCATTGGTCATCATGTCAATCCATCTATAGGAAAACCTTTCTCTTCTTGAAAGACCTACTTTTTGAAGCATATTGTTATTTTCCAGGGACCAACTCCATCTGATGATCCCTCCAAAGTTGGTGAGATGAAGTCTTGCCATGCTTGCCGTTAAGGAACACTGCAGCTGAACCTCTTCCAATATCTTGTTATTGTTATGTGCCATTGAGATAAATATGACTGATATAGACTCTAAGAACAATAGTGCTGAATCTTGCCATACCCTGTTCCATCCTTACCATCTCTAACACACTTGAGCCTGTTACTACAGTCACTGTGCCAATCTTCATTACGTGAAGAACCTCTTTAAAATTGCAGTAAACAAGGAAACACATGCTCTGAAGATGACAGTGTTCTTGAAACAAGCCATAGAATTTTCAAGTGCCCTGTATGCAAGTGAAAGTCTGACAATGAATACAGAAGACGGGGGAAAATGATACTTTTGAATTGTTGTGTTGGCAAAAGATATTGAAGATATCATGAACTCTGAAAAGAACAAGCAAGTCTGTATTGGAAAAAGTCCAGCTAGAATGTTTGTCAGAAGCAAGGGTGGTGAAACATCATCTCCCATACTTCAGATATGTTGTTGTCAGGGAGGACCAGGTCTTGGAGAAAGACTATTCTTGGTAAGTCCAAATCATGAAAAAGGATATATTCAAGAAGGTGAACTTATACATTTATTAAACAATGATTTCAAGCACAGGAGATATTTCAGGGATGGCACAGGATAGAGTGATGTATCATTCTGTGGTATGTAAGGTCACACTATGACTTGGAATTAACTCTATGATATTTAACAATAAAAAAGCATTATCATCTAAATGCTACATCCTCTAGTGGACTCGGGCATTCAGTATAAATCCTCCATCCTGGCTGTTCAGAACGAGAAAATCATTGACTCTTATTTCAGTTCCTTAGGCTGCTAAACTTGTATCCCCCAATCAGTTTTTTGCCCATGTTTGTGAAGTTTTATTCTATTCAGCTTCTCATTTTTTGACAATAGAGTTAAGCATAAAATCTCCTACACTTCCACTGATTAATTTTCTGTATTACTTCTTTCTTTCTGATGGTCCTTCTAAAGAATGTGAAAAAAATTTTGCCATGATTGCTACTCTTTTTTGTTATCTGACAAAGAACAGATGTCCCTGCATTCTCAAAAATCTACCTGTCTTCTCAAATCAGTAACAATACATTTCTATGTTTAGGCCACTCCTCCATTCACAGTTATTAAGAAATGCCTTCAGGTAGAAAGCTAAGAAAATGGTAGGATTCATCTGGGATAGAATCATGATGTAGCTTATTCAGTGAATGTGATAACTTACTGTCTAATGTTTGAAGACTAAAATAATTTATTTGTTTTGTGTTTGTTATTTATTTTGACCACTTTATCAAGTGGTCATGGAGGCAAGTAAGTGTGGTGCCAATTGTTTCTACATTATCAAAAGGAGAATGTTTTAAAATATTTAAAAATGTTTTAAAATGTTTAAAAATTCTCCCTTGTTTGAATTTTTAAAAGGATGTGTAAGTATTTTGTAAGCTTTTGCTTAATCTTATAGGTCAACTTGAATTTCACTTACATTCTCAGATAATTTAATGGCACACCTGGCCAAATGACTGGAAAAGATCCGTATTTATTCCTCTTTTTTCTTCCTAATAAAAAAGATGATCCAAGAGAGTATGGAAATTATAAAACAATATCATTAATATCACATACAAGCAAGATCCTGCTGAAGATTATCCATAACGACTAGAATAGTACATCAGTAGAGAACTGCCAGATTTGTACGCTGGATTTAGAAGCGGCTGTCACATTAGGGACATCATAGCCAATGTCAGATGGGTCTTGACTGAAAGGAGAGAGTACTAGAGGAATGTCTGTGTTTCGTTGACTATGTAAAGGCCTTTGACTGTGTGGATCACAACAAATTGTGGCTAACCTTGAGAAAATGGAGATCCTAGAACAATTGATTGTGCTTATATGAAACCTATGCTTGGACCAGGAAGTAGAAGTCAGAACAGAGCAGGGAACACAGCATGGTTCAGGAGCAGGAAAGATGAGTGTTAGAGATACATCCTCTTTCCATACCTTTTAAATCTATATGCAGAATAGATTTTTTGGGAGTCTGGACTTTATGAGGAGAAGCATGGCATCAGGATTGGAGGAAGACTCATTAACAACCTGCATATACAGATGACACAACCTTGCTTGCTGAAACTAAAGAGGAAATGAGGCATTTGCCACAGAAACTCAAGGACTGCAGTCTTCAATATGAGTTAAAGTTCACTATCACAGGAATCAAGAATTAAGGTTGCGTAGTGGAGTGCATTCGGGGCTGGGGGGTGGGGTGCGGGCTGGTGGATTGTATACCAACGAAGAAGTTTATCTTTTGCTTTTCAAAGAGAAGAGCAAACTGGAGGGTGGGGTGGAGAAAAAAGTACAACAATGAATGAATGGAAATCCAAAACCTCTGTAAATGTTCATTAAAACTAGTAAAATAAAATTAAAAAAAAAAAAGAAAGAAAAGTTCTCACCACTGGGCCCAATAGGCAGCTTTATGATGGATGGATAAGAGATTGAAATTTTTGATAACTTCAATTTGCTTGGTTTCACAATCAACTCTTTGCACCAGCAGTCGGGAAATTAAAAGGCACATTGAATTGGGAAAATCTGCTGTCAGGGACTTCTCCAGAGTACTGAAGAACAACAATGTCAATCTAGAGACTAAGGTGTGCTGATCCAGGCCAAGGTCATTGCAATTACTTTCTATACATCAGAAAGCTGGATGGTAGCTAAGGACGGTAGAAGAAGGATCTATGCTTTTGAGTTGTGCTGGAGAAGAGTGTTGAACATACCATGGACTACCAAGAGAATAAATAGGTCTATCCTAGAGAGGGTGAAAGCAGGCTGCTCCCCGGAGGCAAGGATTCTGGAGCTTCTTCTGACATACCTTGGACATGTTGCAAGGAAGGGACCAATCCTTGGAAAGAAGCATCATGCTAGGGAGGGTGGACATAGAGCAGGAGAGGAAGACCCAAAATGAGATGGATTGATTTAGTGACTAGAGGGATGCGATTAAGTGTGTCAGAGATGATGAGACTGGCTCAGGATACGGCAGGATTCAGAGCTAATATGCATAGGGTTCCTATGAATAGCAGATGACTCAATGGCACATAACAATAACAACAAGCTCTAAATTTGATTTAACTAGAATCAATTCAAATTTAGTGTTTCATTTTTAAATGGAAAATAAAAACACAATATACACAGATATATTTATTTCAGAAATATTAAATGTGTTCCATATAACCTTTAGTTTCATATATGTTGCCACTTTATTTTCTATAGTTAATACAAAAATGCTTGATTATCTATACTTGGGCTTTTTATAACAAAAATTACAAAAAACTTTTTGGTGTTTGTCTTTGAGAATCAGCCTACACAGATGGATATATTTTATTTCCTCTATAAGACTTATATAACCATCATTTAGCATGAAGTTCAATGGCAGGAAGCCACTCATCATGTAACAAGTGAGGTCTGACTCAGGCAGGTAGTGCACTTACCTTATTAAAATGCTCCTTTAAAGCATTACTTAATCAAAAAATTGAACATATGGAGAAACAAATCTCTACCACTTTAATTTAATTGTTACAGAAAATACTATGTTAACTGCTGATTCTCTGAGGAATTCAGAACAAGTGAAAATATTACCTCTACATAAAGGCACTGGCAAATTCCTAGTGAGTTTTGAGAAGTAATATATATACCCATCAAACAGGCATTAATTTATTGAATCATTAGGCAAAAAGCTATACTTATATGAGGAGAGTAGTATATTTCCCCTTTCAATTTAAAGTAAGCAATGATATTATAAATTCAAAGGGCAATATTAGATAAAAAGTCCAACTAAAAGAAAAAAAAATCCTGTGTTCTAGTATATGGCTCTTCACATAAACTAAAGTATGAAATCACTTTGTTGCTTGGTGAATTAAATTAATTTAACTTGACATTGTAAATAACATAAACATGGATATCTATTTCCTCTCTATGAAGGCAAGCTAGATTGAAGGTTTTATTAAAACTAATATGAATGTGGCTGTATTGTTTGTTTTAGGTATATGATTCATTTCTTAAAGTTTATGTCATCTTTTTGATATCCAACATGGATATAAGGACAAAGTGGTGTTCTACACATTTTAAGCTCAGTTAGTAGGTATTTTTATCCTCTTGAGAAACTTTCACCCAGTTACAGTTGAATCATAGCACAATAATATTTTGAAAGCTTTTAACTGATATTGTAGATCTTTTCTGAGCTACAGGTTATTATTTATATTTTTATAACATTGTTTTAATTAGAGAAAGTTACACTTTCTTTGTGTCAATTGAGGGTAATAGATGCTATATATTCATTTGAATTTATAACTATGCTACAGAATCTTTTTAATTGATAAGTAACTTAACTACAAAATTTCTGTTCTGATAAATGAGCCATATTTTAAATGGCATTGTTGTGAAATGATAATTTATGAGTTATCACATCACTGTGGCAGTTCTCATGTCCTTTCTTTGAACATTCCTTTGAACTTTATAGCTTTTTAATAACATGTTCAAAACTCCTAAGCTTTCAAAGTTTCCCACTGTTTATATTATATTCTTTTCTAAAATCTCTTACATCATTCATTATTCTTAATTTTGGTATTGGTAGTTTTATGTAATATAGGAACAATTTGATGGACAATCTAATCTTATTTTGGGAAGGTTAAAAAAAGGCAGGGAACTTAGGAATTTTCTGAACTAATTTAAATGATCTCATCTTAAATCTGACTTAATCAAGATTCTACTATGCTGTAAAATAGAGGAAGTCTTATGATTAGTGATAGCTCAGAAAATGTAAATATTGAAAGTTATTCTTGAATTCTTCTCCCGAAATAAGCATATATTATCCTTGAGAAGTGCATCTATTGATACTTTGTAAATTGTCATGCTTTACTAAAATATAATTTTTTTTCTATGTACACGTTAGCCATAACAATGCAATGGAGTAAGAAAGTAAGCATATGTTTGCATGCAATAATGAAGAAAGTAGCATCTCAAGAACAGTGTAGTGAAGTTATGATCAATGTAAGTTGACATCATTACCACAATAATAAAGAATTTGCTAAACACTGAACAAAATAGATTAATCTAGAGGATATTATGCTGAGTGAAATAAGTGAGTCAGATTGTTGTTAAGTGCCTATGACTCATAGAAACCCTATGAACAATGGGTCTGAACTCTACCATATTACTTGTACCATCATGACCATCTCTAAAACACTCAAGATCACCCTTACAGAGTCTGTGTCAATCAATCTCATTGTCTTCCCCTCCTTCACTGACCATTTCATGTTGCCAACTATGATGCCTGTTTTGAGAGCTGATCCCTCCTAACAACATGCTTGAACACTGCACAGTGGAGTGAACCTGGGGGGAGGGATTGCATAACAATGAAGGAGTTTTTCTTTTACTTTTCAAGGAGAAGAGTGAACTGGGGGAGGGGGTGGGAAGGGAGAAAAGTGCAACAATGAATGAATGGAAACCCTAAGTCTCTGTAAACTTTAATTAAAATTAATTAAAAAAAAAGAATATGACACTGAGTTTCACTTCCCTTGCCTCCAAGGAGTATATTGGCAGCATCTTTTCCAAGACATATTTGTTATTTTGGAAGTCCACTGACTCACCACTATTCTCCAGTACATCAGCTCAATGTCATCTTCCAGCAACCTTAATTACTGTCTAACTTTCAATCGCATAGCAAGAAATTAAAAAAAAATGGTTTGTATCAGGTACAACATGCCATTTCTTTCAACATTGTAAAGAGGTCCTTGACAGTATATTTTCCCAATGCAATGTTGTTGTTGATAACAAGTACTATTAAGTCATGTAAGTCATAGTGACCCAATGAACAACAGATCCAAACCCTGTCCTATTCTTTGTCATCCTCATCATCTCTGACACACTTAAGTCCACTGTAGTCACAGTGTCAACCCATCTCATTTAGGGTTTTCCTTTCTTTAACTGACCCTCCATTTTTCTAAACATGATATGCCTTTCAAGGAATAGCCTGTCCTAGCAACATGTTCCATTATGTCTTTTGATTCCATGGCTGCTAGTGTCCATGGTGGTGGTGGTGGTGGTGGTGGTGGATCCAAGCAAAATGAAATATATCACAATTACTATAATTTTTCACCTATCTTTACTTTGCCTATTGATCTAGTAGTAAATAATTTTGGTTTTTTGATGAGGAAATGTAAGCAATATTTAAGATTATAGTTTTGATGCTCTGCAGCAATCACTTTAAGCTTTTTTCAAATTCCACAAATGTGAAACAGACCATCAGCTTTCATGTTCAAGTTTAAAATAAAGAAGAAAATGAAAACAATTCCTCAACAAGAAAAATATGGTCATAAGTTTATGCCATCTGAATTTAAATAACATCTTGAGAATAGATTTAAGGCATTAAAAACTAATGATCAAAGCCCAGATGAACTATAGGATGGCATCAAGGATATTACGTATGGAGAAATGAGGGGTCATTGCAAAGGCAGGAGAGAAAGAAAAGATTAAAATGATTATCAGAAGAAATTCTGAAAATTGCACTAGAAGCCAAAATAAAGGGAAAAATTGCTAAGGTAAAAGAGATGAACATAAAATGTCCAAGGATGGCACAAGAAAATGAAATGAAATACTATGAAGGAATGTGCAAAGAAAAAAGGTAGAAAGGAACTTGCAAAGAGCTGGAGCTAGAAAAGCAAAAATTGTTAAGACTCACTCAGCATTTCTCAAGGTGACAGACTGAAAAACACGTTCAAACCTCAAATTGCACTAATGAAAGATGCTGTGGGCAAAATCTTGAATGATCGAAGAAGCAACAAAAGAAGATGACTGAATCACTGTCCCAAAAAAGAATTGGCAGTGCATCATTTTAAGAAGTAGCATATGATCAAGAACCAGTGGTGATGAAAGAAGTTCAAGCTGCATTGGTGAAGAGATTAAGATTGTTAACAGTTTTAGTTTGCTTGACTCCACAATCAACACTCTTGGTCCAAGCAGCAAGGAAATCAAAAGATGAATTGCATTGGGAAAATCAGCTGTCAAAGATCTCTCCAAAGTACTAAAAAGCAATAATATAAGTGCGGAGACTAAGGTGCACCTGATTCAGTCTTTGCAATCACTTGTTATGCATCAGAGAGTTGGACAATGACTAGGGATGATAGGAGAATTGATGCCTTTGAGCTGTGGTGTTGGAGAAGAGTATTGTGTATACCATGGACTGCTAAGAGAACAAAGAGGTTCATCCTAGAGAGGGTGAAGCCAGGCTGCTCCTTGGAGGCAAGGATTCTGAAGCTTCATCTGACATACATTAGACCTTGGAGAGGGACGTCATGCTTGGGAGGATGAAGGGACAGTGCAAGAGAGAAAGACCCTCAATGGACTGATTCAGTGACTAGGGTTATGGGGGCAGGTGTGTCAGAGATAATAAGGTTGGCACAAGATAGAGCAATGTTTAAGGCCGTTGTACACAGGGTTTCTGTGAGTCACAGATGACTTGACAGCACATAACAACAACATCATTAGTATGCCATGCAGGCAAAATCTTGCTGAAAATTATTTTAAAATAGCTAGAACACTATATACACAGAGAACTATCAGCAGTTCAGGCTCATTTGAGAAGAAACCACAGCACAAGGAACATTATTGCCAAAGACAGATGGATTTTGACTGAAAGTGGAAAATACCAGTAGGGTATCTATTTGTCTGGTGTTGACTTTGTAAAGGCAAGAAGCCTTGGCACTAGAGACATTAACAGCAATGTCAAATGTATCTTGACTGAAAGCAAAGAGTACCAGAGTAGTTTCTTTCTTTGTTTTATTGACCATGCAAATGAATTGTGTGGATCACAAAAAAATTTGGCTAACCTTGAGAAAAATTGAGAATCATGAAAAACCTACACTTAGACCAAAAAACGGTTGTCAAACAGAGCAAGGAAACACTATATGGTTTAAAGTCAGGAAAGGAGTGTGTTAGGGATATGTCCTCCCTGTATACCATTTCAATCTAGAAAAAACAAATCATTCAGAAGACTGAATTTTATGAGGAAGGATGTGGAATTAGGATTGCAGAAAGACTCATCAACAACTTGTGTTATGCAGATGGCACAACCCTGCTTGCTGAAACTGAGGAGAACTTAAAGTGTTTGCTGTAGATAGTCAAGGACAGTACTCTTTGATATGGATTGAAGTTCAACATCAAGAAGACAAAGATTCACACCACTAGGCTAATGGACTGCACCATGACAGATGGATAAGTGATTGAGGTTTTTAACAATTTCAGCTTGCTTGGCTCCACAATCAACACTCTTTTCACCAGCAGTCAAGAAATTAAAACAAACAAACAAATAAACAAAACAAACCCAAATTGAATTGGGATAATCTGCTGTCAGGGACCTCTTCAGAGTACTGAAAAGCAGTGATGGCAGTCTAGACACCAACATGTACCTAATCCAGACCATGGTCTTCACAATTACTCATTTTACATTAAAGAGCTGGACAGCGACTGAGAGAAAAGTCAATGCCTTTGAGTTTCAGTTCTGGAGAAAAGTCTTGAATATACCATAGACTACCAAGAGAAGAAACAGGTCTGTCTTGGAGAGGCTAAAACCAAGCTGCTCCTTTGAGACAATGATTTTGAGGCTTTCTTTCACATATTTTGGGCATGTTGTCAGGAAGGATCAGTCCTTGGAAAAAGACATGCTTGGAAGAGTGGAGGGACAGTGTAGGATAGGTAGACTCTTGATGAGATGGATTTACACAGTAACTGTGATATTGGTGGTAGGTATGTCAGAGACAATAAGACTGGTTCAAGATAGAGTGGGATATGGAGCTACTGTACATAGGATTGCTATGAGTTGGAAGGAACTCAATGGCACATAACAACAATATACATATTTATATATAAAATTTGCATTTTCTTGTTTCATATATAGAAATGCAATAGGGTTGTATGTAGAAGGGTTTACTCTTTGTCATTGAGTTAAAACCCAATTATAATTGATCCTCCATTTACTTTTGGAAGCTATAAATAACATTGGAGCATATTACCTGTCTGTCTTCAACCAAATCCTTGGATTTGAATGACCAAGGAGGTGCTATTTTTGGATTAGCAACAAAACATTCTATGAACTAGGTCACCGGAGCTTCCTTTAATAGGGCTCTCTGATTGGTGGAAGTCATAAAGTGTTCAACTATATGAAAGAATGGTAGTTAAAAATCCACCCAGAAGTACCTGAGAAGAGTAGCTTGTCAGCCCTCTTCTGGAATGAAACAGTCTGGCAAATGTTGTGAATGTATTCTACTGTGAATACCTGAGGTTATCAAGAATCAGAATCTGCATGACAGTTATTACCAACAACAAAGGCATAACCACAGAAAACAATAATTTTATTTTAAAATGTAAAATATTTGATCTACTTGAACATGTATTAAATGTGTGACAGAATATGAGCTAATAGCTAAAAAATATGTAAGTAGATTATATATAATCTGATAAAATATCTCTTTAAAAAAATTTAGTGAAAGGAACTGTCACTAATTATGAGAGCCAACATTTATGAAATATATTTTGAAATTAACTAGAAATTGTTTACTCTATTATCTGAGAAAATAATTATATAAAGGTTTTCTTCACATCTTATAAAATATGAATGTAGGTATTTATTATACTTGTTTTATTATATTATTTATATCTTAACTTTTTGCCAAGAATCAAGTCTATGCAGATTACATAGATTAAATTTAGAACAATTAAAAAATTGCTGATATTCTCTCAGTTCAAGAACATTTTGCTTATGTATTTCAACACGCTTATGTACTAATCTTTCTTTTAAAACTCTTATTTTTAAAAATCAGAGAATCTTAATAATTAGCAATTAATTTCATATAACTATTTTATATAAAAGCTAAAATGAAGTGAATATATGAGTAAGAAATTAGGGACATTGTAGCTAATGTTAGATGGATCTTAGCTGAAAGCAGGGAATACCAGAGGAGTATATCTGTGTTTCATTGACTATGCTAAGGCTTTTGACTGTGTGGACCATAACAAACTGTGGCTGACTCTGAGAAGAATGGGAATCCCAGAACGCTTGATCGTACTAATGCGAAACCTATACTTGGACCAAGAGGCAGTCGTCAGAACAGAGCAGGGGACCACTGCATGGTTCAAAATTGGGAAAGGCATACTCCAGGGATGTGTCCTGTCTCCATATCTTTTCAACCTGTATGCAGAAAAGATTATCCAGGAGGCTGGGGTCCATGAGGAGAAATGTGGTATCAGGATTGGTGGAAGATCTATCAACAATCTGTGTAATGCAGATGATGCAACCCTGCTTGCTGAAACTGAGGAGGACCTGAAATGCTGGCTGCAGAAGGTCAGCCTTCAGTATGGATTGAGGCTTAATGTCAAGAAGACAAATATTCTCACCACTGGGTCAATTGGCAGCATCGGTGTAGATGGTGAAGAGATTGAGATTGTTCACAGCTTCAGTTTGTTTGGCTCCACAGTCAACACTCTTGGCACCAGTAGCCAGGAAATTAAAAGACATATTGCCATGGAAAAGTCTGCTGTTAGGGACCTCTCCAAAGTACTGAAGAGAAACGGTGTCTCTCTGGAGACCAGGGTGTGTCTGATACAGGCCATGGTCTTTTCTTTCAATCAATCATTTGTTATGCATCAGAGAGTTGGACAATGACTAAGGAGGATAGAAGAAGAATTGTTGCCTTTGAGCTGTGGTGCTGGAGAAGAGTATTGAGGGTACCATGGATTGCTAGGAAAACAAGCAGATTCAACCTGGAGAGGGTTAAACCAGGCAGCCCCTTGGAGGTAAGGATTCTGAGGCTCTGCCTGACATACTGTGGACATGTTGTAGGGAGAGGAGATACAGGTCCTTGGAGAGGGACATCATGCTTGGGAAGGTGGAGGGACAGCGCAGGAGGGGAAGACCCTCTATGAGGTGGATTGATTCAGTGACTGGGGTAATTGGGATGGGTGTGTCGGAGACTGCGATTGGCACAGGACAGAGCAGAGTTTAGGGCTGTTGTACATAGGGTGGCTATGAGTCGCAAGCGACTCAACGGCACGTAACAACGACAACAATGTCAGCGATAAAATGATAAGGTTATTTAAAATCATTGGCTAAATTAAGAAGGATAAATATCCATTCATAGAAAAACTAGATCCTATTTAGCTATCCTTTTATTTACATTCACCAAATTATGTACTCTTGTTGTTGATACTGTTAATTATATACACTAAATTATGTACTCTAAAATTAGTATTCATTATAAACACAGAAATAATAATCTAAAACTGATTAAAACACAATACATTGTTTTTAAATGTCTCCTTTTATATAGCTTCTATACCAGAAACATTTTTGTAAAAGAAATATAAAAATATAATAAATTGTATTTTTGTAAATTATTTTGTTCATAATTGACAGTAATAAAATTATCAATGCTTTCCTACAGTTCCTGCTAATTAATTTGTATTTATTGTTAAATTAGGTGTCACAGACTGAATGAGTCCAGTTCACAACAAATTTAATGAGATTGCCTTATTTCTGTTATGAGCACATTTTCCACAAGATGACATATTAAATGTGGAGCCCACAGAGTTCTTCTTTCTCATATTTCATGAAAAGATTCTAATTTTTTAATTTTATATATTAATCTCAAAAACAGCATAAAAAGACATAATCTCAGGAGGACCTCTTGACAATGAAGTGATTAAGAGTTTCTCAACTTGTAGTGATATTTTAAAATTCCCAACTTTTAAATAGAGTTATTAGCTATAAAATATTATTAGCAGACATGAGAAGTTTATATTCATGTTCATTTCAAAACGAAACTTATTTTAATCTTCAAACACATAAGTACAATCTAGGTTTTTGTTTTTTTTTTTTAATACAGTAACTCTGAGTGAACTCTGACTCATACAAACCCTATGTATAACAGAAAAAATATCCTACCTTATCCTTCAAATCCTCACTATCTCTGTTGTGCCTAAGCTTATTGTTTCTATATGTAGAATAATTAGTTTTTTCTCTTTGAAAAGGCAATACTAAAAGCACACTACACGCATTGTTATTGATGCGTACTGTTAAGTCACATGTGACTCACAGTGACACTTTGTTCAACAGCTTTGAACCCTAATCTATCCTTTTCCAGCATTATTGTCTCTGACACATCTACCTGCATTACACCAGTCACTGCACCATCTCATCAAAGGTCTTCCTCTCTTGTTTTGTCCCTCCACTCTCCAAGCATGATATCCCTCTCAAAGAACTGGTCCCTCCTTGCAAAGTGCCCAAAGCATGTCAGAATAAGCTTCAAAATTCTTACCTCCGAAGAGCATCCTGATTTCATCCTCTCTAGGAGGAAATTGTTTGTTTTCCTAACAGTCCATGGTATATTCAATACTCTTCTCCAGCACCATAGGTCAAAGTTATAAATTTTCCTTTTGTCAATCCTGGTCATTGTCTAGCTTTCTGACACATAGCAAAGACTATGGCCTGTATCAGATGCATCTTAGTCTGCAGAATGATATCGTTGCTCTTCAGTTCTTTGGAGAGGTCCCTGACAGCAGACTTTCTCAATGCAATTCATCTTTTGAGTTTTTGACTGCTGACACCAAGAGTGTTGATTGTGGAGCTAAGCAAGCTGAAGCTGTTAACAATCTCAATCTCTTTGCCATCTATCACGATGCTGCCAATCGGTCCAGTGGTGAGAATATCTGTTTCTTGATGTTGAGCTTCAGTCCATATTTATTTAAAGTTGTAATCCTTGACATTCTGAAGCAAGCACTTTAGGTCCCCTTCAGTTTCAGTGAGCAGGGTTGTATCATCTGCATAATGCAGGTTGTTGATGAGTCTTCCTCCAATCCTGATATCACATTCTTCTCAGATGCTCTGTTCCACATATAGATTGAAAAAGTGTGGAGGTAAAACACATCCCTGGTGCATATCCTTACCGATTTTTGAACCTTAAAATGTTTCCTTGCTCTGTTCTGACGACTGCCTCCTGGTCCAAGTGTAGGTTTCACATAAGCACAATCAAATGTTCTGGGATTCCCATTCTTCTCAGAGTCAGCCACCATTTGTTGTGATCCACACAGTCAAATGCGTTTGCATAGTCAATGAAACACAAATAGGCGTTCCTCTCATACACTCTGATTCCAGCCAAGATCCAAAAAGCATTTGCCTATGCATATAAAGCTATTATTGAAATATGAAGTCAATGATACATGTTCCAGAATACCTCTTTTTTAAAATCACACTGAGGCAGTATATTTAAGAAAATTCAAACTAACATATATGTTAAACACTATTTAGCCTTTAAAAACCTTTATTACATTGACTTTCTAGTTATTTTGTTCATTTGCCATCTGTACAAAAGAAATAGATCTTCTTCCTTTATTAATTCTGTAATTATTTTAAATTATGTTCAGATCTGTTGTTTATAGGATCAATATGAGTCATACTTGAGTTGATGGTACCTAACAACAGCAATAAAATCTGTTAGCAGTCATTAGAACTATGAATAAACACAATGTTGGTGTTCTAAGTTACAGAATTTCCCAAAATAAGACTTTAAAAGTAAATCGATACAGTATTTGTCTTTATGAGACTGTGTTAGTTCACTCAACAAAATGCTTTTCAGACTCTCCCAAGTTACGTGGTAATTTTAAAAATCATTGCTCCCGAGTGCTGCATAGTCTGCCGTTGTGTGAATTTATCACAGCTTCTCAATCCATTTGGTTGTGGTTGGACATTTTGGCTGTTTCCATGTTTTTATTACTGTGAGTAACACTGCTATTAATACTGGTGTATATGAATTCTAATTTCCTTGGTTTATTTTCCAAGTAGTTGGAGGAAAATTGATAATACACTCACACATGAAAATACCAAATTTTATACCCCCTGTGATGGGATGGATGAATGGATGAATGGTCTACAGACTATCATTTATATGTCTATGTAATAGGATAATAATTTTGGGATTTAGAAAACCTACATATGAACAAAAAGAAAACAACAGTTAATATTGTATTATGAAAACTAAGCTTTGGTGGTTTAGTGTTAAGGATTTGTGCTTCCAACTAAAAGGCAAGTAGCTCAAGTCAACAACTAAGAAAAACCTCTTCTTATTAACAAAAGGACCAATTTACTAACAAATAAGATCATAACTACATCAAGGCCCATATTTTTTTTTAATTTTGTTTGAATAATTTTAATGAACATTTACAGAGATTTTGGATTTCCATTCATTCATTCATTGTTGCATTTTTCTCCCTGCCCAGTCCTCCACCCAATCTCCTCCCACTCCCCTCCCCACTTCGCTCCTCTCTTTGAAAAGTAAAAAAAAAAGTTCTTTCTTTGGTATACAATCCCCGCGCACCCCTCCCACCGCCATAGGTACACTCCACTATGCAGCCTTAATTGTGGACTCTTGTGATAACTATAATACCCTATAATATATCGCTTTGGCTCAGATTTATACTGTATCACAAAATCGAGGACAATCACTTCAGAATTACATTATTTAAAATAAAATCAATTATGCCTGTGTTCATTTATGAATTCTCTAAAGGTTATGATTTGGGAAAGGAGTGAGGAGTTAGGAGCTGGGGAGATTGCAACTATATTTTAAACCAGACAGTTATTTTGAAAATGGAGCTCTTTTTTCCTTTTACTATTTCTCCCCTGTTGCTTGTTTCACAGCAACACTTGCCTCTTCTGGTTCCCAGATACATCATTTCTCCTACTGAGATATAAACATGCCCACTCTAAAATGTTCTGTCTGTGGTTCATATTGCAACTGACCCATTGTCATCCTTCTGTTTTAAATAATATCTTATAAATATACTTTTGATAACTTTATCTGTAATGGTTCCTCTAGTTATTGTCATGTCACACCTTGCACTTTATTCATTTGACACAATACAATCAGGAGTTATCTAGTTTTGTTTATGTTTCTGATTATTATATATAAATCCTTCAAGAATGTTAGTTTATGATGTCTTTCATATTAATTCCAGCAGTTAGAAAGATGATTGGCACAAACAAGGGAGATATCTTTTGCATTAATTTTTGGTTTTGAATTCCATTCACCTCTAATTTTCTACTGAATAGTTCAACAGTCAATGACCCTGAGAATTCAGTACTTAAAACAATTCTTATTTACTAGTATGTAGTCTAAGAAAAAGAAAGGAAGTACAGGAAAATTTGTTCAAATAAGAATCACACTCCCTGTAACTATTAGATTATACTTCTATCAAATAAAATTTCAATCATTTTGCATTTTCTCTAATATAATCTATGCTATATAAGCTAAATTTATTTATTTCTTTCATTCCCATTACCTGCAAATACTTGTACTGTCTTCTGTTTTTTAATAACAAGAAAGAAATGCAATAACATAGTATAGAATTTTTTCCTAAGAAATGTGATTTAATTTTTAAATATACTGTTGATTAAATTACACATGGTTTAAGCAGAATATTGACCCAGAAAGTAGCATCTAGAGATAAAACATATAAAATTATTGCTTAGATTGTGATACTTTTTTGGTTGTTGTTTGTTTTTCTTAAGGATAGCCTGGTTTAAGAAATGAATTTTACCAAAGGGAATTAAACCCTTTGGGGTTTCTTTTGCTTACATTCTTTGGAATGAGCTTTGTACAGAATCAAGGGTTTTATCTTTCTTTTATGTTTAACACACTAGATGAATCTGCCTGTCATCTCTTTTAATTTAAACAGGCAACATCGAGAATTCTTAACAATACCTCTGACCCCTGAGAAACAGGATATATAACAGACCATTAATTAGTTGTTTGAAGTGAAGGAATATGGCACATTGGATACCATGGCTCTCTGCTCCATTGCACATTATACCCAACCATGTTGTCCATTTATATTTTTTACAATTACCAAAGAGCCAATACCCTTGAGAAGTATCACAAGTTAGCAAGTTTGATTGATGTGCATTAGGCAGTCAATGACTTGTTCTATCTGGAGTATTTCCCGTTTTGCATGAAGGAAAGATGGTCAAAATATGTATCAGACCTTGAATCAAATTAAAGCCCAGAAGAATTCATTGCAATGCTGCTTTTTGTTTCATACATAAATTTACATAAAATTGAGTTACTTAAGATTTCATATCTGTTTCCATTTTCTTCCCTTTTTAGACAACGGCAGATGAAAAGTGGTTTCATAGAACATTGCCTTAATTGTTCAGGAGACTATTACAATCAGCTAAGTGATTTTCTAATTTAAGTTCAGTAGACACTATTGTTCTCTGTGAATATTTTCCTTGGTTATAAATTTATAAATTATTCACAATCATAGTCACACACACACCAAAAAAGAATGCTATCAAGAGGCAGTCAAACTACAACTGGGACGTCTGGTCTTTCCTTTAATATCCTACTAATTATCTGACCCTCAATAAAGAAAATTTTCCTTTTGTAAAGTCTTCTCATATGAATTACAAGATATTTGGTACCTTAAAGAAAAATCTTTTGAGTGGTTATGTTTTCTTAAAGCACAATTTAACATAAAGTTATTTATAATGTCAGCACATTTCTATATTTAAAGTAAAACTGAGTTTGATAGATATATTTCAAATTTATTTAACATTAGGGGTGATGTAGTGTCTGAAACACATGTGTAGAGCATTCCCTTAAGTCAGCTTAATAGCCTACAACATTAAAACCTAGAGATATAGAAGTTCTCTGAAAATAGACTCTGACCTTAAACTAGAATATATTTTTAATTCCTGAGTAATTCTCATGTAGTTAATTGCAGATATTGCCTCAAATGTGTTGTGTCAATCTACTGCACTAGCAGTGTGAGCGTTTATTGAAATGGGAAACAATTCATGTTGTAGCTGTAGTTACAGAAGGAATTGACTATATTTGCTTGTGTTCTAGTTGTTCACTTCCATCTTAAAAAAAATTATCAGACTCTACTTTTTGTTAGCAATATTGGTAAACTGTGAAATTTTTAAATCTATTGTCAAGCATTTTATGCATTTTTTTCCTATCAGAAAGAAAAATATTTTCAATATCACTAAATAGTGTCCAGTTTTCACGTAACTTTTTTTTATAATACTATTCTCTCCTACAGATCCAGGTTTTTTCTTTTCTGAATGTTTCAACTGATGTTTACATCAATTGCCTTCTGACAAGGTAAATATATATCTTTACTAATGAAATGTAATCTGAGAAATAGAACATATTTTTAAAGTTTCATCTAAAAAAGAGTAGTTTTCTGTACTGTTAGTTCACTATCTCTTTCATTTCTTTCTTCCCTTCATTGAGCTGAATAAAAGATATTTGAAAAGATGAATTTTAACAAGTGGAATGAGTTATCACTTCAAGGGAATGAAATTCAGCTCATACTTTTCTGCAAACTCTACAATGCAGTATAGCATCCTAATTTCAAGCTGTTATAAAAGAGATGGGGGGGGAAATCTCAAGGACGTTAAGAATTAAAACACATTTCCATGTAATGTAGTCTCTTTATCACCTTTCATCCAGATGGATAATGCAAGTATCTCATGCTGAGGGAAGAATGAAACAAGCAACCCCCCCCAAAAAAAAGCTATATCAAGCTGAAGTATATTTGAGAATTACTAGATTTAATGCTAAAATTTATGACTCTTGAACATCAGTGACTATATTCTCACAAATTAACCATATGAATATAAAATGAAATAGATTATGCCAGGTTTTCTCAAACATTGTTCGTTTCTTTTCTATTAAGTTATGATACATTTGATAGTACATATTATGTTTCTGTTTATCTTTATGGGTTTGGGCTTAAAGTAGTCCTGTGGTAGTAATAAACAGAAATCATGGAGGAGGGGTGAAGAAGAAAGGCAGCAAGATAGAAGAGAGAAGATATTTTTTAAAAAATTATATAATATACAATATTATAAAATGATTGTTTTGATAAAACTTAAAAATGAATGTAAAATACCTATTTAGAAAACTTAATAAAAGTTAACGCTATTTAGTTTCTGTCAAACAGTCTACCTTAAACCTGTATTTCTATCTATATGGGGTTTTTTTGAGTGTTTTGAAGTGTACTGTCATATCATAAACAACACGTAACTTGTCCTCCAGAACATTTTCAGTGGATTTTAAGTAAATCACACAGAAGAAGATAACCTATCATCCCTCTGGCAGTAGATGGTAGATTTTAACTATATCCAGACAAAGAAGTTGTTGTGTAAACAGAATGGGGAACACTACATGGTTTAAAATTGTGAAGGTGTGTATCAGGGTTGTGTCTGTGCCATACCTATTTAATCTCTATACTGAGCAAATTATTCAATAATTTGGACTCTATGAAGAGGATTGTAGCATTAGCATTGGAGGAAGACACATCAATAAACTTCAATTCTTCCAAAAATGCTTGTGCCGTTTGGAAAGCACATGTTGTTGATGGGTTTTCCTGCAATCCTTGATGCCATCTTTCTTCTCATAAAGTCCAGCTGCTGAATGATCTGTTCTGCACATAGACTGTAAAGGTATGGAGATAAGATGTGTCCCTGACATACACCTTTTCTGATTTTGAATCCTGCTCTGTTCTGATGACTGCTTCCTGCTCCAAGTATAGGTTTCATATACACACAATCAAGGGTTTTGGGATTCCCATTCTTCTCACTGTTAGTCACAATATCTTGTGATCCACACAGTCAAATGCCTTTGGATTACTCAATGAAATACAAATAGACATTCCTCTGGTACTCTTTGATTCCATCTAACATTGGTTATAATGTCCCTACTGCTACCTCTTTTAAACCCCACTTGCACATTTAGCAGTTTTTCTATTTCTTTTCCTCTATTTTTTTATAAGTTTCAGCAGGATCTTTCTTGTATGTGATATTAGACATGTTGTTCAATAATTTCCACACTCTGTCAGATCACCTGTTTTTAGAATGGGAATAAATATGGATCTGTTCCAGTCAGTTTGCCAAGTAATTGTCCTCCAGATTTCTTGGCACAACCTGGTGAATACATCCAGGGCCAAATCTGTTAGCTGAAATATGTCAAGTGTTATGCCATCAATTCCTGGGGCTTTGTTTTTTGCCAATTCTTCAGAGCAGCTTAAACTTCCTTCTTCATTTCCATTGCTTCTTGATCATATGTTGCTTTCTCTTTTCTTCTCCTTGTCTCTTTGTAATAATATTTTATATTAATATTAATCTAATTAATGTTAATTGACCTTTTTCATTTTTGATGGATGATATTCTTGATATTATCAATTTCATTTCATCTGGTTCTGTTGTGATGTCACCTCTATCATTTCTTAACTGAATTATCTGTGTCATCTCTTTGTTTTTTGGGGTTTTTTTTTTTGGTTAAGTTTGCAAGTGGTCTGCTAATTTATTGACCCTTTTGAAAACCCAGCTCTTCGTCTTAATGAAGGTTACAATTGTTTTTCTGTTTTCTATCTCATTGATTTCAGCACTTGTCCTTATAATTTATTTTCTTCTAGAGGTTATAGGATTGGAGTGTCTTTCTTTTTTCTATTTGGTGAAGATTTTGGTTTTTCAAATCATTAATTTTTCTTCTTACTTCCTTTTTAAAGTTTGTGCCTGTTGCTATGAACTGCCCCCTGAGGACTGCCTTAGCTCTATCTCAGAGGTTTTGGTATGTTGTATTTTCATTTTCATTTTCATTTGTTTCAAGTAACTTTTTATTTCATTTTTTGTTTCTTTTATAACTCAATTGTGCTCTAGCAGAGAATGATTCCATTTCCACATGCTTGGGTTTGTAAGCTTTACCTTCCTATAGTTAATTTATCCTTTTACAGCACTGTGGCCAAAGAAGATACTCTATATTATTTCAATGTTTTTTAATTTGTTGAGGCTTGCTTTGTGTTATGTGATCCTTTCTGAAGAATGTACCATGTACAGCGCACTTGAGAAGAAAACAAAATTTTACTTGGGTGCAGTACTCTGAGTACATCCGTAAGTTCGAGTTGGCTGATTGTTCAGTTTAGATCTTCTGCATCTTTGTTGAGTTTCTCTTGGGTTGACCTATCCTTTGGTGATAGTGATGTGTTGAAATATCTTACCACTATTGTAGTGCAGTCTCTTTTTTCAATTCCGTTAACTGCTGTTTTATATATTTTGCATGTTTATCATTTGGTGCATAAATTTTGACCAAGGTTATATCTTCTTAACTGATTATTGTGCCTTAATCAGTATGTAATGCCTTTCCCTATCTTTTATGGTAGTTTTCTTTCTGTAGTCTATTTTATCAGAGATTATTATTGCCACTCTTGCTTTTCTGTGGTTGTCATTTGATTGATATGTTTTTCCTCATCCTTTGAGTCTGTCTTTCTCTTCTTTTTTCAGATGTGTCTCTTGAAAAAAACATAATGTGGGTTATCTATCTATATCTATATCTATATCTATATCTATATCTATATCTATATCTATATCTATATCTATATCTATATCTAATCTATCTAT
>NW_006400133.1:1516111-1521815 GCF_000299155.1 Elephantulus edwardii | reverse complement strand
CTATCAATATCTCCATTCTGCAACTCTTTTTCTCTTGATTGGCTTACTTAGTCTATTCACATTAAATGTGATGGCTGTGAGGTCATGTTTTGCCATTGCCATTTTGCTATGTTTCTTTTTCTGCTGTTTCTGGTTACTATGGTCCATCCACTTTCCTTTGATATCTCCATGTGAAGGCTTTACCATTTCTCGAAGTTTTGGTCTTATTTTCACAAATTCTTTAAGTTCCTTCTTTTCTGCAAAAGATTGAATTTCTTCTTCATATTTGATAGAGGGTTTTGCTGGGTATACAATCCTTGGCTGGCAAGTGTTTTCTTTCAACTCTCTGTATATGCCATCCTATTGTCTTCTAGCTATACATACAGTTTCTGCTGAGAAAAAAGAAGTTAATCTGTTTATTTCCCCTTTATAGATGACTTTTGCTTTTTTCTCATGCTGCAATTAGAATTCTATCTTTATCTTTTATTTAAAGAATTAGGCAATGATATATCTTGATGGGTTGGTTTTTTTTTTAGGTTCTAGTCTATTTGGGGTTCACAGTTGTTTTTTAATGTGGATTTACACATTCTTCAAAATATCTGGGAAGTTTTCTTCTAGTACTTCTTCCACAATTTTCTCAGTGATTTCCCTTTCACTCCCTTGTTCCAGAATTTTAATCATACATATTTTGTTCCTTTTGATGTCATCCCACATAATTGTAATATTTTCTTCATGTCTCTTGTCT
Organism: Elephantulus edwardii; assembly: GCF_000299155.1. Lineage (NCBI taxonomy): Eukaryota > Metazoa > Chordata > Mammalia > Macroscelidea > Macroscelididae > Elephantulus > Elephantulus edwardii. Next base: position 1,521,091 of record NW_006400133.1, on the reverse strand, counting down.
GTTTTTTTCTTCTAGTATGCTTACAGTGAGGCTCTTGTATTTCAGTTAATTGATGCTCTTTTTCATCTTTTCAGTTCTACTTTTTTGTCCTACAAGCAGTTTAGACACTTCTACCATTTTGGTCTTAATATTCCAGATTGTATTTTCTTGTCTCTCTGCTATTTCCAGTACTGTGTTGGCTATACTCTGTCTTGTGAAGACTTTTTTTTTTTTATGCTCTTGTACCTCTTAATTTATACTATCAATTCTTTCTTCTATCCTTTGCATTTTCTTCCATAGCTGCTCAAGTTGCTCTGATATCAATATATTTCTTCTGGATCGTTGTTTCTGGGGTATTTGCTTTCTTAAGTTCTTCTTCCATTATTTTAATCTTCTTTTGTAGTTGTTAAAATAACTTGACATCAGCATATTTCTTCTGGTTCTCCCTATCTAGGGTATTAATTTGGTCTACTTACTAAGGAGACAGACTTTTTTGTTTTTTCATCATGACTGAGGCAGTCTATTGCTTTTTAGAAATTATGTGAGTCTTTTCTTAGTAGACGTTAGGTTGTTGGAACTATATAGTGACCCTCAATATGGCAATATTTTGTGAATGACCTGGATATTTGTGTTCCATTATTGGCCCAAGATTTGAAGGGCCGTGGGTCAGACAGCAGTGTTTCCCCCAAAGTACCTAAATGGCAGAACAGGGAGTTTTCTTGCTTTCTAGAAACTACATCTTGGCTGAACTCAGTTTGGTCAAGCCTTTTCCACTTGAATTTAAAGAATCCCATTTGGCGTAGCTAAATAGTAGTGTTTTCCCCGAGTACTTGTTATGTTTGTGCTTCTGGTGCTGGACAGTGGGGGCAGCAGCTAGATAGTGAAACTGCAACCTCACAACTTGGCAGGCAGTGGTTCTGTGCCTATGAAGATGTGACTACACTTGGATTTGACCATAGCCTTTAGTAGATGCTGGGAAAGCATTGGTTGGAAGATTCTTTCAGGCCCACTATGTCACAATGTCACACAAGCCTTGGCATCCTGCAGCAGAATGATGGTAAAGTCCTCAAATAGTCACGTTCCTTGAGAAGAGCCTGTCCTGTTAGAAGAGCTGTGTTTCCCTCACATTGCTTTTAGTGTCCTATTTTAAGTCTGATTTTGAAGAATTTGACTGTGATATATCTTGTTGCTTTTCTTTTGGAGTTCAGTTTGTTTGATATTCACGGAGCTTCTTGATTCTTTTAAAGCCTGTAGAGATTTCTTCTAGTACTTATAGTATTTTCTTTATAACAATAACATACAAAATTAGTGCCTCTCTATTCTCACATCATGGCAACAGCTGTAGCAGCCAAAAAAGCCCCAACTGCCTCAGCTACTGCCAAAAGTTGCAAACGCTCCTTATTCCTCTCTTATGAGGATAATTATTTTTTGTTTACTATTATTGATTTCCTTCCTCAATAGTGATTAGGTTAGAATCTACTCTGCATTGTCATAATTAATATTAAAAAAGAAAATTTTATATAAAAATCAAACCTTATTATAGGTGTCTGGAATTCAGGTGGGGAGTTTTCTGAAGCAGCCTGACTCTACAGAGGTTTTGATTTCTGGTTCTGCTTAGACTCTGGATGCATTGTTTACTAACCATTCGTTGTAAGTTGATTGTATTTGGCCTCCTATTTATAAAAGGATTTGGGCTCTTGGGGCTATGGTCCTCAGGCTTTGTTTTAATTGTTTTTGGTAAACTTTCTTCTAAGTGGTATAGTACTGGTCTGTCCATTTGCTGTACAGAGGTAATTCGTGGTTGCTGTGATTGATGCTAAACACTGTGACATTGATATGTCAAATATGATAATGGTTACCTATGGTGGACAGTGTTTGTTGGAGCTCCCTGAACTTCCAAGCTTGGAAGCAGGAGTGGCATCCACTTTCAAAATAGCTTGCCTCCAGAAACTCTATGAACTTTGAGAAACCATTAAAATTATCCAAGTGTTCAGGTCTTTTGTTTATAGGGTAGCTATGACTTGTCCATGACTCGATGGCACTTAACAACACAACAACAATCACAGGTACAAGAAAATGAATGCATTTTGGGGGGATTGTCACCATTCAATCAAACCTTGGCTAGTTGTTGTTCTGTGTTGTTGGATCAGAACTGACTCATACAAATGAAACTTCAGTGGGTTTTTAAAGGGTATAAATTGTATGGCAATTATCTTTCTTCATGGAGCCACTATTGGATTCCAGCTGCTTACCTTTAGGTTGTAAGTGCATTTCCTTACAATTAGAGATCCTCTAACCTAAATTAAATGTTGATTAAATGAAATTCTTCTCCCTGCATCTTGCATTCTCTCTATAAGACTATATATATATATATATATATATATATATATATATTCTCTATAAGTTGTTAGATACATTTTAGGGTGATGAAAAGAAAACAAATTTACAAATGGAAACACACACACACACGCCCATACACAAACACCTGAAAGATTAACTTAGAGTTTTGAACTAACTTTTCCCGCTGCTTCAGTTTCTTGATGAAAGAACACACATATTCAAATCAGACTTAAGGTGTGAAGTAGTCATCCTACTTTTGATGGAATTATGCTGTCATTTATTTGGCAAAAAAATGTAGATACAGAGAAACAAACAAAAAAACCCCCAAACCCTTGGGTTTATAAATGCTTTCTATCAATGTCTTTAGTAACATTTCTGGCATCCACTTCTAAATAACATGCCTCCGGAAACTCTATGAATTTTAATAAATGTTGAAAGTTGTAGAGAGGCTTCAGGCCTTTTGTTCATAAGGGCGCTTACATTCATATTAACTAAAAAATACATTCACACTCATTGTCATTGACACAGATCTTTTTATTAGTAATACAAAACATTATGGACTATGCCACCAGAGTTTGACAGGTTATTTTGGTTGGTTTTTTTGGTGTTTCTTCCCCCCACTAGGAGGTTAATATTATACTATGTATAAATGTAGAAATAGAGAAGGATGCAATGTCACATCACAAATTTTTTTCTAGGCATAAATAAGATTACAAAATTGGATATAATTATTATACTTTGGTGTGGTGAAAATTCTCATCACATTTTGCAATAAAGCAGCTTATGAAAGCAATTACTTAATGATTTACTCTTTAATTTGAAACTCATTACTACTAATAACAATGTTTATTTTGGTACATTCTTGTCAAATATTTAATAGCTTTTAATAGTTTAGTCATACAATTAAAGATTTGAAGTCAGAAAAGCATAATAAGACAATTATAATGGCAAAATTTATCTTTGGTACTATCCATTATATTCATGTTTTTATATAATCCTAATTTAGGTATCAAGAGCCATACATTTTATCATAAAGGAAACATAAGGACCCAAAGTGTTGTGGTGGTCCATAGGGAACTCTGCTGATAATCTAAAGGCAGTGTAATATATAACTTCCTAAAAACCAACTGAAGGATCAAGTATGAACTGAAATCAAACTGACATCAGTGATATTTTTGGTTTGTTTTAGATTTTTTTCTTTTTTTGTATGTTATTGTTATGTTGTTGTTGTTGTTGCTGTTGATTGCCTTCAAGTTCAGCACAACTCATAGCGTCCTTATGAACAAAAGGCCTGAAGCCTCTCTATAACTTTCAACATTTATTAAAATTCGTAGAGTTTCCGGAGGCATATTATTTAGGAAGTGGATGCCAGGCATGCTACTAAAGAAAAAACAAATTTTAAAAGCAAGAAACGTTGTTAGTGAAAGAGTTATATATTCAGTTGCTAATTGAAAGGTTATTTATGTGCACCTATAAACTTGCTGTCTTAGAAAACCCTATGTGGCCATTCTGTACTGTCATAAAATATCATAAAAATTCACCTGCCATCACCTTGGATTCCGCTCATAGATGATTCTCCAGAGAGTTTTCAAAGACTGTAAATTGCACAGGAGGAGAATGCCTGTCTTTCTCCATGGAGCAATTGGTAAAATTGAACTACCTGAATTCAGGTTGGCAGTGCAACTACTTACTCACTTGGCCAACTGAGTTTCACAAAAGTTACTGAGTTAAAATTGGTTTCACAGGACCAAAAAAACCAACAGATAAAATATGTCTTTCTAATATGAAGTTGTTCTGCATTGACACATAATCAACTGAGATTATGTGTCACAGAACTGAGAACAATGAAATAAGGAGTATAGTATACACTAAATCTAAAAATCAAGATTGTGTCATCTGCATAGAGGACATTATTGATGAGTCTCCCTCTGACCCTGATATCACATTCCTCTTCATAGAGTCCAGCTTTTTGAACAATTGGCTTAGCATATAGTTTAAATGGATATGGAGAAAGAATACAACCCTAGCACGCTTTCTTCTTAATTTTAAACCATGCAGTGTTCCCTTGTTATATTCAAATAACAGTCAATTATAGGTTTCTCACACGCACAATTAACACAATTAATATCTGGGACTCCCTTTCTTCTCAATGTCATCCACAATTTGTTATGATCCACAGAGTTAATGCCTTTGCATAATCTGAAGCACAAATAGACATTCTTCTGGAATTCTTAACGTTCAGCCAGGATCTCAGTTAGGAACCCATTCAAATTATTGAACAGTAATGATGTAACTTTGAGGATTAAGGTACATTTTTTTTCAGGCCATGGTCTTTCTGATCACTTGTTATGCATCTGAGAGCTGGCAAAAGATTAAAGATGACAGATGAATTAATGCCTTTGAGCTGCAGTGTTGGAGAAGAGTACTGAACACACCATGGACTGCAAAAAAGCCCAACAAATATACCTTGGAGAAAGCACAGCCCGAGTGCCCTTTGGAGACAAGGATGATGAGGCTTCTCCTCACATCTTTGAGCATATTCCTAGGAGGGGCTATTCATTGTAGAAGGACATGAGGCTTGGAAGGGTGGAGAGTTGACAAAGGAGAGGAAGACCCTTGGCCAGGTGGATTGACATGCTGACTGCTGTAATGGGCTCTGTT
>NW_006400133.1:1500865-1515696 GCF_000299155.1 Elephantulus edwardii | reverse complement strand
TATTTGGGGGTAGGGGGTGGGGTTTGGGGAGGTGCGGGGGGGAATTGTGTACCAATGAGGGAGTTTTTCTTTTGCTTTTCAAGGAGAGGAGCAAATGGGGGGGGAGGCGGTTTGCAGGGAGAAGAGTGCAACAATGAATGAATGGAATAAAAAAAAAAGAATACAGATAACTGATAAAGTATGACAGATAACACAATAAATATCCAGGTCAATGTTCCCTACAGTTTATCTTACTCCAAATTCATGTGCTCAAGCTTTCCTTAAAAAAAAAAATACCCTTACACTTTCACCAGGTGCTCTGCTGGAGAAAGAGGGATGATCTCCTCCTGTACAAGTCAGATTCTATTTCACGACATCGCACACACACACACACACACACACACACCAACCCCTTACACTATTTGAAGTGTTGAATGCACTTAAATATAACATCAAAATGTTAATAAACATTAACTTTAAACATAAATATGGAAATACTATCGCAATATCACTCTTAGGAAAGAAGTTGTTTTCTGATTAAATTGCAATAAGCCCAACATGTGCCTTACAATTACACATCATTTCATCAGAAGAACTAGATATACAACCATGTGCTCACATATAAATTTAGCTTGTCAATGCAATAAGCGATCACAGGAGGGAAAAATACTACTTAAGGGGGAGTTGGGTACAGAGCTCTTTAAGCTGACCTTTTGCTGATAAGTTGATGATGTTCTCATTAACAGCAACCCTGCTGTTTGCCCTCAATAAAAGATAACATCCTGCTGTTAATAGAATTTGCATTTCTGTGATTTAATGACACAATTATGTTGAAGATACTTTTAAAAATGAATTAGTATTAAGTGAAGAAAATATATCTTTGTAAATTTTCTTTCCTCCTCCTCCAATCTAGATAACACCTTTCACATTATGTGATTATTATATAAGATAGCTGGGGGGGGGTGACATTTTAAAATAGATTCCTTACTAAACGAATAAAGTGATTGTGAGTTCTGGTGGCCTAGTGAATAAGAAGTTGGATTATTTAACCCAAAGGTAGGCAGTTCAAGTCCATTAGTTGTTTTACATGAAAAAGATGGACCGTCTGTTTCTAAGTGATTTGCAGGATTTTAAAATTAACTGTAGGGTCAGCTATGAGTCAATTCCAACTCAGGGGCAATGAGATACTATTGCTAAAACATGTAACAATTATTTTAATAATTTTTACTTTCTTTGTGCTATATTGTTGTTGTTCCTAGGTGACATTGGCCTTCCACCTGCCCAAGGTTAATGTCTTTCCCTCAGGAGTAGTTTTTACTAATGACATGTCTTCAGACTGGCATCATTACTCCTTAATAAGTTGTAGAGGTCACTGACTATAGATTTTCCCAGTGCAATATGCTTACTAGTCTCCTGACTGCTGGTATCATATGTATTGATTGTTGGTTGAAGTAAGATGAAGTTGTTGACAGTCTCAGTCCTTTCTCTGTCCATCATGATGTTGCCTACTGGTACAGTGCCCAAATTCAATAATCATGTGTTATACTATGCTGGGAATGAAAAACAAGAAGAATGATGTTGCATTCACAGTAACAAAGTAAATTTCAAGTTCTGTCCTGAAATACAGTGTTGTGAGTTATAGGATATTTTCCCATACATACACAAGGAAGACTTGATAATATGACTATCATTCAAATACATGCTTCCATATCTAGACAAAAAAAAGAAAGAAATTGAAAACTTTTACCAATTTTACTACCTGAAATTGACCAAACACACAATCAAGATGTGTTCATAATAACTGGTGACTGGAATGCAAAATTGAAAACAACAAAGAAAGAATAGTAGTTAGATAATATGGGCATGTTAATAGAAATGAGGCTGGAAATAGAATGACTGAGATTTTCTCATTGCAATTACTTTAAAAAAATACAAGTTCATTTATAAAATTTGAATACATTGATTTATAGAACAGATTCTTCCAATTTCCTTTACTCCCCACCCCATCAAATTGTATAACCACATTATTAATCCCCCCTTCCTCTGCACATCCTCATCCATCTGCTTCCACCCTCCTCCATACCCTTTGAATGCTTATACTCATTCTACAATAATGGTTTAATACAATATTTGTCCTTAGTCAGTCCCTCCCAAGTGAAGTAATAATGTACAAAATCATTGCTGCTGCATGTGACTTAGTATCCCATTGTGTGATTGTACCCTAATTTCTCAATCATTTGTGGCTGGACATTTGGTCTGTTTCCATTTTCTTGCAATGGTGAATAATTCTGCTAGGTACTTTGGTGTAGAAATTTCCATTTGTACCTCAAATCTCATTTTATCAGAGAATATTCCAAGTCGTTGAATAGCCAGGTCATATGGAATTTCTCTGTTCAGCTTTTTGAGGAAGTGCCAAACTGCCTTCCAGAATGGTTGTACCATTGTACAATCCCACCAGCAATGTATAAGAGTTCCCGTCTTGCCACATCCTCCCCAACATTTATTACTGATGCCGTATTAAATTTTGCAACTGCTACTGGAGTGAGAGGGTACCTCATTGTAATTTTTATTTACATCTCTCTTATTACAAGTGATTTTGAACATTTCTTCATGTGTCTGTTTGCCATTTTACTATCTTCCTCTGTGAAAATCCTTTCCATATCTTTTGTCCATCTTGTAATGGGTTTATTAGTCTCTTTCTTGTGGAGGCCCAGTAGTATTCTGTAAACTTTCATTAAGAGACTTTTGTCTGAGATTGTGTTACCAAATGTTTGTTCCTAGTTGATAGGTTTTCTTTCCATCCTGTTGGAAAAAGGTTTTGGTGCTTTAGAAGATCCCACTAATCAATTTTATCCTCTTTCTGGCTGTATTTGGATGTCTCTATATGTCTTTTTTTAAAAAAAAAAAACAACAACACAAAAAGCAACTTTACACATGGACCTTATCTGATAGATTGCATGAAAATCAGATTGACTATGTCTGTGGAAGTAATCATTGGAGAAGCTCAATAACAGTAGTCAAAACTGGGTAAGGGGCAGACTGTGGATCACATGATCAATTATTTATATGTCAGTTCAAATTAAGGCCGAAGAAAATGAAAACAAATCCATAAGAACCAAAATATGAACTTGAGTCTATTCCACCTGAATTTAAAAATCTTCTTAAGAATAGGTTTGAAGCACGAAACACCAGTGATTAAAGATCAGATGAGGCGTGGGATAATACCAAGGATATCATCTATAAAGAGATCAAAAGGTTATTACAAAGACAGTTAAGGGGAAACAAAAACACAACACACAAGACACAATACTAAAGGCAAAACCAAAACACAACAAAACCACAAAAAAAAACCAAACCAAAACGGATGCCAGAAGTGACTCTGAAAATTGCACTAGAGTGTTGAAAAGCCAAGACAATAGGGAAATGTGCCAACATAGAAGACTTAACAGCAGTTATCAATAGACATTGCAAGGAGATAGCACAATTACAATGGAATATGCAGAGAGCTAGAATTGGAAAACAAAAAGGGAAGAACTTGCTCTGCATTTCTCAAACTGGGAGAACTGAAAAACAAAGTTAATCCTCAAGCTGTAAAGTTGAAAGATGCTATGAATAATATACTAAATGACCAAGAAATCATCAAAAGGAGGTGGAGGGAATACGTAGAGTCCCTGTACCAAAAAGAACTGACTGACATTGACAAATTTCAGAAAGAGCCATATGGGCTAAAGCCAATGGAAATGAAGGAGGAAGCTGAAGGTGCATTGAAGGCATTGGCAAGAATTAAAGCCCAGGGAACCAATTGATTTCTTTCAATTAACAGATGCCGCCCTGGATGCACTCACCAGTCTACATGAAAAAATATGGAGGACAACTGTCTGGCCAAAGAATTGGAAGTGTCTCTATTTATTTTCATTCCCAGGAAAGATGATCCTATAGAATGTGAACTCTATCTAACTATATGATTAATATCACATGCAAGTAAAATATTGCTGAAGATAATTTCAAAATTATTATAACAGTACATAGATAGGAAATTGCTAGTGTTTCAGTAGGATTTAGAAGAAGCCATGTCACCATGAATATCATTGTTGATGTCAGTTGGATCCTGGATGAAAGTAAAGAATACCAGAAGAATGCCTGTTTTTGTTTTATTGGCTCTACAAAGGCATTTGGTTCAGTGAATCAGAACAGCTTAAAAGAATGAGAATTCCAGAGCACTTACTTATGCTCAAGCAAAACCTAAACCTAGACCAAGAGGCTGTTGTGCAAACATGTTGAGCACTACATGGTTAAAAATTAGCAAGTGAATGTATCAAATTTGTATTCTCATTCCATACCTATTAAATCTGTATGCTGAGTAAATTATTCAAGAAGCTAGACTCTATAAAGAAGAATGTGGCATCAAGATCAGAGTAAGACTGAAAGCAAGGAGGACTTGAAGTACTTGTTGCAGAAAATAAGAATAACATCCTTTAGTATGGATTGCATCTCAACATCAAGAAGACAAACAGTCTTATCACTGACCATTAGGCAACACCATGATAGATGTGGAAAAGATTGAAACTGTCAACAAGTTCTTCTTACTTGGATCCACAGTCCCTTCATATGAGCAGTCAGAAAATATCAGGAGATACATTGCATCGGGAAAGTTTGCAGTTAGGGACCTCTTCAAATAACTGAGCAATAATGATGTCAGATTGAGGACTCAAGTCCATCTGATTCAAACCACAGTTTTCCTGATAACTTGCTCTGTACCTGAGAGCTGGATAATGACTAAGGATGACAGAAGTAAAATTAATGCCTTTGAGCTGTGGTGGTGGAGAAGAGTACTGAACGTCTCATGGAGTGTCAAAAGAATGAATACATATGTCTTGGAGAAAGTACAGCCATGGCGCTCTTTGGAGTCAAAGATGATAAAGCTTCACCTCACATACTTCAGGCACATTGCTAGGAGAGGCTATTTTTTGGAAAGAGACATTATTTATGCTTGGAAAGGCAGGTAAGTGATCGCTGAAGGAGAAGAAGACCCTCATTCAGGTGGATTGACACAGTGATCAACACAATGGTCTCTAGTGTGTCAGGAAGCAACAGGATAGAACAAGTTTCAGATCTGTTATTTATAGAGTCACTATTGGTCATACTTGACTTGAGGACACCCAACAACAACAAACACACTGGTCTTGTGGTGAAGATTTTTGTTTTCTTGATTTTGAGATGCAACACGTATTGCAGTGTTTTTAACCTGTCATTTTGAGGCCTAAGTTGAACCTACTTTTTAATATGGTCTTTTCAGTCACTTCCTATGCATCTGAGAACTAAAAAATGACTAACAATGACAAAAAAAAATTGCTGTTTTGAACTATGGTGTTGGACAAGAGTCCTGAAATTTCCATGTACTGCCAAAAGAACAAATAACTATGTCCTGGAAAAGGTGTGGCCAGAGGACTCCTGAGAGGAGCTTTGTCTCACATACTTGGGGCATATTGCTTGGACAAGTTATTCCTTCGAGAGGAACATTGTGGTAGGGGAAGATGGAGGGGCAGTGGAAGAAAGGAAGGCCCTCAACCATGTGGATTTACATGGTGACTGCAACAATGGGCTGGAGTGTGTCAGAGATTCTGAGGATGGCATGGGATAGGACAGTGTCCAGATCAGTTATTCAAAAGGTCACTATGAGTCTTATTCAACAGCATCTGGATTTTGTATAAGCACAATTAAATGTTCTGGGATGCCTATTCTTCTCAAGGCTAATTGTAGTTTGTTATGATCTACAGAGAGAAATGTCTTTACATAGTCAATAAAACACAAATAGACATTCTTCTGATATTCTTTGCTTTTGGTAAAGATCCATCTGATTTCAACAATAGTATTGACCATGCCACTACCTCTTCTAAACCCAGCTTAACTTGTTAGCAGTTCTTTGTCAATGTAATATTCTAGGTATTTTGTATGCTCTGCAATATTTTGCTTGCATGTGATAGCCAATGATATTGTTCAATATTTCCACACTCTGTTGGATCTGAAGATGGCCAGAACGGCTTCTGCACCATGTAGCAGCTGTGATCAGACACACACAGGATGCTGGCCTGCGCAGCTGGATCATCTTCTCTGCCGGGGATTACTCACACAAAGAGCTGGCATTACCATAGTCTGAGCTTTCCTCATCAGAAAAAATCGGTATAGTTAGCTAGATTCTGCCGGTATTAGGTGTACAACATTTATCAACCAGTTTGCTATATATATTGAGGGGTGGGAGTGGGTGCGGGAGGGAGAAGGGAGATGATGGAAGGATGTGAGGGGTGAACTCATACAATGCTGCTTACTTTATTATTTTAGTATGTATATATTTGCTTGTTCATAGTTTGCGCTTCAGAGTATAGTCCTTGTCTGTCAGTACAAAGTTAGATAGCTGTCTCTTTTGTTGCTGAAACACGTGTTACCAGTTTAATAACAGCAGATCACTCATAGTGGACAGGTTTAAGAAGACCTTAAGGTTTAAGACAGGCCACCCACTTTTGAAATAATTGACTTTTGATAAATTTTATGAACAATTCAGAAGAATATTTCTTTGTAATATAGATAATATTATTTTTCATGGAATTACCAGATTTCATCCCTACATGAAAAATGGAACAAAATTTTTTTGTCTAATTTTTTAATAAAAGAAGATAATCCTTAATGCAGCTGAATTCAACAAGATTGTTACAAGTTTGTTTTATAAAAGAGATGCAGATTGTTGTTTCAGTAGCAGAAATCTTGAAATCCAGCCAGTTCACATTTACATTTTGGCTTTATTACTTACTGCTTGTATGCGAGTTGTATTACCTTCTGGATCTATGTCAATTTTCTTTCATTAGATTTAGTAACCAGCTGAGAACTTGATTCATATTCTGATTAACTTGGCTAGATTACAGTGCCCAGTTATTTGCTAAAACAATAGTCAGATTGCTGTTATTAAGAGCCAAATCAATTGATCTCAAGAATGTTTACTGTAACAAGGATGGACCTGTAACAATTATTTGAATCTAAAGATCATAAATCAAATATCTTCTTCCAGCCCATAAATGGATATGCTGCCAGAGTACTCTAAATCTCACTTTCCTTATGACTCATTATATAGATTTGAGATTGCAGATATGCAGGAGTTTACAGTTGTTGACTAAACTTTGGAATTTGGATTTGTCATTCTCTCACAATTACATGATCGTTTCTTCTCATAAAGCCAATTTATCTCTCTGTTTCTCTTTGATTATCTATACTTATATCTTTTTCTCTTTTTTCTAAGGAGTATTGACTAATATCGCACATAATTGTCATCAAAATTTATCAAATTATTGAAATTGAATATCACACTTTGACTTGTGAAATACTTAAATGTAAATTGTACTATAGGTATTTCTTTTGGAAAATATTTGTTTTATTATGATTCGGATTTATATGTATAAAACAAAACACTGTTAGAATGCATTTTCATTGAGGTTTTGTGTGTGTATGTATGTGCATGTATGTGTACAAGAGAAAAATATAAAACAGAAAAAAGTACATGAAATATATGTACATATTGAGTTTGTACGAAAATCCTGATGTCTCATTAACATATTGTAGAGAATGATATTGTAGAGAATGATAGTTGATGTACTTACTCCCCTTTGCTAACATATATTTTCCCCAGGTCAAGGGAAGCAATCACAGGGCATAGCTGTTAGTTGGGGATTGCTATTAGAGAGGTGGTGTTGTTGTTAAGTGCCATTGAGTTGTAGATGACTCATAGTGACCCTGTGAACGAAAAACCTGATCACTTGCATAATTTTCATTATTTCTCCAGGTTCATAGACTTTCCAGAGGCAAGCTATTTCAGAAGTGGATGTCACTCCTGTTTCTAAGCTTGTTTTACTCGGGGAGCTCCACCAAAAAGCATTGTCCACCATGGCTATCCATTATAGCATTTGACACATCAGTATCACAGTGTTTAGTATCACAGTAACCACAAGTTACCTTCTGTACAGCAAATGGACAGACCGTGCTATATCACTTAGAAAATTGTTTGACCAAAAATAATTAAAACCAGGCCTGAGGGCTGCAGATTAAAATCACCCACCTTTGGCTTTGTAGTATCCACTTTTTGTCCACTAGGAAAGGAAAAGCATTAAAAATCATCATGCCACGCTCTCCCCTAGGAAAAACTGCTGCCTTTGGGAGGGGATGCGGGGATAATTATTAACTGAGATTTCTGGGACAAACACATTTACAAGCCAATGTAAGAACTCTCACAATTTCACCAACATTTTAGGAGGCAGATTTTACAAGTCTTTGAAGCATTGCATAACGAAGACAAAATAGAAATATTCTGTTTTATTTTTAGTATACTTTCAAGTAATGAAACATGTTAAGCACTGTATTCACAATTGTTGCAGAATTAAAGCCCATTGTTACAGCCAAAGTGTCAACACATCTTATTTTTTTTCACTAACCTTTGATTTTACAAAGCATTATGTTCAAAAACTGGTTCCTCCTCAACATAAGAACAAAATATTTAAAAGGAAGGTTTTTGGGTTTGTTGTTTTTTTAAAAAAATATTTTATTAGTTGTAATGACCATTTACAGAGATTTTGGATTTTCATTCATTCATTGTTGTGCTTTTCTCCCTGCAAAAATAAAAAAAGGAAGTTCGACCATTCTCACTTCTGAAAACCATTTTGTTAGCTCTTCTTTCAAAACAGATTAATTTTACGTAGTTGATATTGTATTCTATATTCATATAATAATTCAAGTGCATAAATTCTTCCTTGATTTTCTTTATTAAATGTTCAACTTTTCCACATATTTGAGACCATGACACAGAATAGGCAAAACTCACTCCTCAGTGTCTATTTTTTACTTTTTAACACTTTCAGGTAGTCATTTGTCCAATGGAATATGTCACTGTATTTCTTGGTTTCTGCTTCCATGAACCTAAGTAATGTTAAACCCCTGATAATTTCAATATTTTCTCTACTTACCGTGATGTTGCTTATTTACTCAGTTGTGAGAATTTTCCTTTTCCTATGTGAAGAAGGAGAATCCCAGAACACTTGATCGGGCTTACGCAAAACCTATACTTGGATTAGGAGGCAGTCGTCAGAACAGAGCAAGGAAACAATACCTGGTTCAAAATTGAGAAGCATGTATGCCAGGGATGTGTCCTATCTTCATACCTTCTCAACCTATATGCTGACCAGATTATCTGGAAGGCTGGGCCCTATGAGGAGAACTGTGGAATCAGGATTGGAGGTAGGATCATCAAAAAGCTACATCTTTCAGTTGACACAACAAGGACTGCAGTTTTCAATATTGATTGAAGCTCAACATCAAGAAAACAAAGATTCACACTACTGGGCCAATTGGCAGCATCGTGATAGACAGTGAAGAGATTACGTTTGTTAACAGGTTTAGTTTGCTTGGCTCCACAATTAACACTCTTCATACCAGCAGTCAGGAAATAAAAAGACAAATGCATTGTGAAAGTCTGCTATCAGAGACCTCTCTAAAGTAATAAAGAGCAACAATATCAGTCTGAAGACTAAGGTGCACCTGATCCAGGCCATGGTCTTTGCAATTACTTGTTATACATCAGAAAGCTGAACTATGACTAGAGATTATAGAAAAAGAATTAATACCTTTAAACTGTGGTGCTGGAGAAGAATATTGAATATGCCATGGACTGCTAGGAGAACAAATAAGTTCGTCCTGGAGAGGGTGAAGCCAAGCTACTCCTTGGAAGCAAGGATTCTGAAGTTTTCTGACATACTTAGGGCATGTTGTGAGAAGAGACCAGCTCTTAGACAGGGAGGGTGGAGGGAAAGCAAAGAGAAGACCTTCAATGAGATGGATTGATTCAATGACTAGGATAATGGGGATAGGTGTGTCAGAGACAATAAGATTGGCACAGGATAGAAGAGCAGGGTTTAGGGCTATTGGACATAGGGTCAGTATGACTTGCATATGATTCTACAGCATGACTTGCATATGACTCTACAACATACAACAACAACAAGAACAACAGTTTGTTGTAAACCACAATAAAGGATTATATGGCTAATTATTATTTTACTGTGTTAGAAATAGTGACCAATTTACCTTTACAATTAATGTATCCTTAGAAACATACCTATATATAAACACAATAATAATGTAACCATTCCTTTTTATTCTTAACATTCCACTGAGTTGACTATCACTCATAGCAACCATATGGATAAACAGAACTGAAATTTGTCCTACTCTGTGCCAACTTGATAATCTCTGAAATGCTCAAACTCACTGTTACAGTCATTATTTCAATCCACCTCATTGAGGGTCATCTTCTCATTTTATGACCTTCCACAATTCACAGCATTATCTGGAGGTAGAATATAGCAGTTGCTCCCAGGCCTGATTACTCCTTGAGAACCTGATCACTTCTAAGGTGACCAGAGCAGAGACCTAAGCAAACACCAGACTAGAAACCAGACCAAAGTCCAGGATTGGCTAATCTCGCTACTAAAATGTGCAGAGTCAGCATTAGAATCTTCGCCAGATCACAAAAGCTCAAAACCAAGTTCATTTATAGCCCCAAATTCTGAGATAAATGCCATCTTCCGTAGTCCTCCCTAGGACCACTATAAAAAGAAACTGCCCTTCACTGCCAGCTTGCCATTTTGACCTTCACTGCTTGTTTTCACTTGGCATTCCTCTCAGACATTGCAGTAGAGCTTGTTTGTTTTGGGGATCAGCTTCTTTCTTTCTCTTTCTTGCCCTCAACCATTTTTTCTAATATCTTTTCTCAAGGACAAGTCAAACCTAAAAATAAACCCAATTATGTGAGACAAAAGTGTTACCATCCTTGCCTTTAAGAAGCATCGTGGCTGCACTTCCTCTAAGACAGACTTCTTTCTTCTTTGGACATTTCATAAGATATTTAGTACTCTTCTCCAAAGCACAATTCAAAGACCCTGAATTTTCTTTGGTTATCCTTACTTATTGTTCAACTTTCTGACACATAGTTAACATTTGAAAATATCATTTATGTGGGTTAGGCACACCTTAGTCTTTAGTCTGATACTATTGTTCTTTCACTCTTTGAAGAGATTCATAGCAGTATATTGTCCCAATGGAATATATATTTGTATTTCTTGAGTGCTATTACAGCTGTTGGCTCTGATTCATCGAAATGAAATTGTTAATAGGATGTACTGAGTCTGTTTATGCAAAATTCAGCTTCTCTAGGCCATCATTCTTTGGCTTTGCTATTCTTCTCTGAATAATCCTCTAATTTCATCCAACAGGCCTGGAGCAAACAGGCCACCCAAATCATCAACATCAGGAAGAGCCATTTCTTCCTTACAGGGACTGTTAACCTGTTCTGAAGGGGATTGGCTAGTCTCACCACTAAAATTTGCTGATTCAGGAGTAGAATTTTGGAAACCCTGACATGGTTAAATAAAAAGAAGAGATAGCAGCACGCATCCTTCACTGCCCAAGGTTCCGGCACAAATAAGTATGCTGTTGTTAATGGAAAATCTGCCTGGATTAATTCAGGGCCAGTGTCTGGTTGACTGAGAAGCTGTCTGAACTAATTGGAGGATTTTGTCTTGCTGTTAACCTAGTTTGAGAATGTTGTTTACCACACCTAGACTAACAGTGTGATTGATATCTTTTGCCTTCTCTCCGCTACAGGCAACCTCTTTCTATAATAAACCTCACAACTGTAAGTAAAAAAAAGTGACTCTGTAAAGTCTATGTGGTCATTTGAAATAAATTTCAACCCAGTAATTATGCAGCAGAGTGGTAGGCCATGTCTAACCTTGTAACTATTATTGTTAATATGTGCTGTCGAGTCACCTGTGAATGGATGTTATTATTATGACAGTTCCCATATGTGAAGTTAGTAGAGATCACGCTCAGGCATCCTCATCATGCCTTGCTCACTTTAGAATTGACACTTCCAATTCTGTTTTTCTCTCTGTGTCATGATGTTGCCTATTGGTCAAGTAATGAGAATTTTTACTTGAAGTTGCGGTGCACTTTTATTTAAGACTATAGTCTTTGATCTTCTGCAACAGTCCTCTTCACTTTTTGCAAGTAAAGTTGTGTCATCTGTATGACATAGGTTGTTAATCAGTTTTTCTAACGTCACATTATTATGTAGTAATATTTTATATGCAATTCAATAATTATTATTCCTGTTGTTATGTGCTGTCTAGTCAACTACAACTACCCTATAAACAATAGATACGAAATTTGCCCAATCCAGAACCATCATTGTGGTCTCTGAAATGCTCTGGCACTTTGATACAGGCACTACATTAATCTACCTTCTTGAGTATGAAAGGACCAGCCACGATGTGGGGGAGGTCAAGTCTGACTTCATTTCATAAAGGGGAACTGTTCCCATTAATAACATCAAATAACTATATGGTCAGGCATGCCACTCCCCACATTATATTCATGCTCTTATTTCTACGTATCAGTAAGTCCAATGTTCATTGCAAATTGACTCACAGACTTTACTCACAGTTACGGGGCTTATTTAAAAAAATAGGTTGAAGGGAGGAGGAGACAAAAAAATATCACACAATGCAAGTCCAAGTTTTGTCTAGACGTCCTAAGCCAGATTAATAAGGCACAATTCCTCAATGAGTGAAAGTCTAGGCTTAGTTCAATAACACAAATGTATCTCTGGTTTCCTCAGTCATGCAACAAACTTTATTTATCTCAGAGTAGATAGAAGTCAGCTTCTCCTTTAATCGTCCAGAAGCAAAACCTTTAACAGTGGCTTTATCTTCAGGGTTCCTCTGCTTGTACCTTGCTACAGTAAGACTTCACCCTCTCTCCACCACTATCTTTTACAGTGTGGGAAGTGCTATCTTATAATGGTCCCATAGCTGTTCATGATTTGCAAGACCACATGTCCATGGTTGCTATACCTGTGGAACATTTATCCAGTGGGAGCTAACACAATGGATAAAAGCCATTTTTTGTTGTTTTTGTTAATTGGTTTGCTTCCAAAGCTCATATACATTGTGTTTCATCCACATTCATGCTGTTTTTCATCCACATTGTGTTTCATACAACTATTCTCATGCATTATGTTTTAAAAAATGAATCACCATTGGACTTTGCCCATGATTACCTTGTCTTTTCACCTAGATCCTTCCCATTTTCTTTTCCTTCTTCCCCAACCCCCCAAACTGTGTAACCTTGTGCTTTCACCCCTGCACATCCTAATCCCTCCCCCTCCTTGAGTTCCTATTCATCTTTTACTTTATATGCTTGTATTTTTTACAATAATGATCTTATGCAGTATTTTTCTTTAAGAGACTGAGTTAGTTCATTCAATATAATGATCTTCAGCCTCTCCCAAGTTACATACTTTATTTTAAAACTGTTGTTCTGAGTGCTACATAGTACTTCATTGTGTGAGTGTACTTACCAAAATTTCCCAATCCATTTGGTTGTGGTTGGACATTTGAGCTGTTTCTATGTTCTTAAGATGATGAATTATCCTGCTATGAACGTTGTTGTACAAATCTCCATTTGTGCCTCAGTTCTAATTTATTTGTGGTATATTTCTTTTTGTGAAACAGCTGGTACAAATAGAGTTTTTATGTTCCACTTTATTATTATTATCATTATTAATTTTCTACTTGTTTATTTACAAAATTTGAACATCTAATTTTAACAAATTCTTTCAATTTCTCTCACCCCTCCATTAAATTGTACAAACCCTTGATTAATCCCCCTCTTCACTTCACATCTTTATCCCTCTTCTTCCAACCCCTCCCACCCCTCTTGAATCCTTATGCTTATTCTACAATATTGGTTTTATACAATGTTTATTATTGTGGATCTGAGCTAGTTCACTCAGTGTAATGCTCTCCAGTCCCTCAAACTTTTTTCCCAGAGTGGTTTCACCATTTTACAACCCCACTAACAGGTATGAGAGTTTCTACCTCTCCACATCCTCTCCAACCTTTATTGCTTGATACCCTATTAAACTTTGCCACTGATACTTGGGTGAGATGGTATCTCTTTGTGGTTTTGATTTGCATCCCTCTTATTGCCAGTGATTTTGAGCATTTCTTCATGTATGTGTTGGCAATTAAAATGTCTTAATTTGTGAAAAGTCTTTCCATGTCTTTTGTCAATTTTGTAATTGGGTTTCCGTCTTTTTCTTCTGGATGTGCTGGAGTATTTTGTAAACTTTTATTACAAGACCCGTGTCTTAGATGGTAAATGTTACTGGTTACTGACACCACACTGAGGCTCGCTCTTTTCTTTCTTTCTCTCTCTCTCTCTCTCTCTCCAACATCAGTCTAAAGGCTAAGGTATGCCTGATCCAAACCATGGTTTTCTCGGTTGCTTGCTATGTATCTTAGAGCTGAACAAGGAATAATGATTACAGAAGAATAATTGATGCCTTTGAGTTATGTTGTTAAAGAAGTGAATTGAACATACCATGGATTGCCAGAGAACAAACAGGTCTGTTTGGAGAGGGTAAAAACAGGTTGCTCTTTGGAGGGAAGGATTTTGCAACTCTGTTTCACAGACTTTAGGCATGTTGTCAGGAGGAGCCAGTCCTTGGAGAAGAACATCGACTTGGAAGGGTTGATGGTCAGTACAGGAGAGGAACACCCTGGATGAGACGAATTGACACAGAGAATGTGGCAACAGGTCCAAGTTTCTTGGAGACAGTGAGATTATCTCAGAAAACGAAAAGTCCAGGATACCTACAGCCAGGAGAAGATAACATAGATGAATGGGATCTTCTAAGACTCAAATCCCTATGCACACCCAAAAACTTCTCCAGTAGGGTAAAAAGGGAAGCCACT
>NW_006400133.1:1497983-1499585 GCF_000299155.1 Elephantulus edwardii | reverse complement strand
GGTGCAGCGGTGAATGAATGGAAACCCAAAATCTCTGTAAATGTTTATGAAAATTAATAAATATAATTATAGAAAAAAAATGAAGTAGGAAACTATAGGGAAAATACGATCAGGATAGTCGTGTTAGTAATGTTTACGAAATACTATCACACTTAAATGTTGATGAGAAAGTTCAGTAGGGACGAGAGAGGTTTTGATGAATAAATGAATGTATGAATGGACAAATTAAAAAAAAAAAAGAAAACGAAAGGTCCAGGACTGTTGTCCATAGGTTCACTATGAGTTGCAGTCAACTTGACAGTACATAACAAGACCACCACCAACATAATAATAAAACAAAGAGTTCTGGTATGTGGTCTGGGGTTCAAAGTCAGTGTTAGAAGAAGCTCTCTAACTATTTGTGTAATAGTCTTAAATTAAACTTAGTTTTCATAAGTATCCAGCTATATTAACAAATACTCTACCCCTTACATATAACATACTTAAGATGCAGAGATCATGAGGATGATGAAGGATAGGACAAGTCTCAGATCTTTTGTTTGCAGGGTCATTATAAGCCATAATCGGATTGAAGACACCTAAAAACAACAATATATAGTATGTCATTAAATTTATATCAAAGCTCAAACTCATTACAGTCAGGTTAGGGGTGGCTCATAGCTGATCCTCATTAGGGTTTCCAGGTTTAAAATCTCAGAGGGAGAGCTTGCCTATCTTTCTTCCTTAGGGCAGTCAGTCAAATTGCAGAATCTTTGGGTTAATAGTGCAACTCCCTATGGATTATGCTTTTTATTTTGTCTGCTACTTCAAAATGAAAAATCCTAAGCACACAGAAACCCACAGCCACGACCCAATTTTGACTTCCAGCACAGGTTTTAACTGCCTTATAGGTTTCTCAGGCTGTGAATTTTTATGAGAACAAGATACATTCTCTTTTTTCTCACCAAATGGGTTAAAATCATCAATCTTGAGGTTAACAGCTAAGAATTTTAACTACTCTACTACCAGAGTACAAAACAATTTCCAGAGATGTAATCCTATTTAAATAAAAGCAAGGTATTTTCCTTAAAAAGTTAATTTTGTTTTCTTTATTGCATTAAAAAATACTCCTTGAGTGTTATTACAATGTTTATAAGTAATTTAAACAATTTTCTAAGCAAAAGCCATTATTAATGAGATGGTTACAACAATATGCTGCATTGGATTTTAAGTTTAAAACTCTGTACTTATTTCATAAACTGTTCTCATTATCCTATATTATAGGAAATTCATCAATAAAGAATTAAGTCGTAACAGAAACTAACAATTCCAAGTTAGTGAAATTAATAGTTTCAGTTCTTAATCATGTATGTTTATGTTTTAATATGTTCATATTTATTTTTAATATTTTCAAACTTTTAAACTTGATCCCAGTTTGTCACTTATGACCTTTATAGTTTTAGGCTTTATTCCTAGGTCTCTGATATACCTTGAGTTGATTTTTGGGCATAGAGCAAGATGTTCATATAGTCACTATGAGTCACCTATGACTTGAAGGCACACAAAAACAACAGGATTTAATATTTAGAAGGTCCCAATCATCAATTTTATTCTCTCCAGGTT
>NW_006400133.1:1494704-1497558 GCF_000299155.1 Elephantulus edwardii | reverse complement strand
CATGGTGCTGGTACAATGACAGAAACATAGACCAATGGAACAGAATTGAGAACCCATAGATGGATCTATGGTCAAATGCTATTCAACTAGGAAGCAAAACCTACCAAATGGGGAAATGACAGCCTCTTCAACAAATGGTGCTGGCAAAACTGGACTGCTACCTGCAAAAGCTGAAACAAGATTCACATCTCACACCATAAACAAAAATCAACTCAAGATGGATTAGAGACCTGGAACAAGCTGGACCTAAGCTTAGACGACCTAGTCTACAAGACAAAAAAAATTGCCAAAACCAGACTGAAATGTAAAATCTGGAGAGGATAAAATTTATGAATGAGACCTCCTAAATATTAAACTCCTATCTGCATCAAAAACATTTTCAAGCACAGGGAAAAAAAACTTAATGACTGGGGGGGGGGTTGGCAATACCATTTCAGACAAGGGTCTCATTTTAAAAAATTACAGAATCCTGACTACACAAGAAAAAAGATGACTGATAACATAATTACAAAATGGACAAAAAACATTGAAAGACATTTCATTTAGGAAGATATTCTAATGTTCAACAGACATATGAATAAATGCTCAGAATCACTGGCAATAAGAGAGATGCAAATCAAAACCACAATGAGATACTGCTTTATACACCATCGGAGGGATTGTAAAATGGTACAACCACAATGGAAGGCAGTTTGATGTTTTCTTATAAAGTTGAACATAGAAATTCTATATAACCCTCTAAGTTTACTGCTTGGAATATATCTTGAGAAAATCAGAACTGAGGCACTAACAGGGATTTGTACACCAATGTTCACAGCATCTTTATTCATCACCGCAAGAAAACAGAAACAGCTCAAATATAAAACCACAATTAAATGGTGCATTCACATGATGGAATACAGCATGGAGGAGCAATGATTTTGAAAATCACTATCTAACTTGGGAGGTCCTGGAGGGCATTATATTAAGTAAATTAACTCAGTCCCGTAAGGACAAAAACTGTATAAGACCATTATTGTATAAATAGATAATTGGTAAAATGTGTATAAGATACAAGGGGGAGAGCATAGGAACAGAGGGATGAGAATGGGTAGAGCGGCAATCATAGGGTTGCACAGTTTGATGAGGAGAGAAAGGGGTGCGTAAGGGAATTAGGAAGGATCCAGTATGAAAAATGATGTGTATGAACTTTGTAAGTAAATCAGTACAAAATTTAAGAAAAATTTTTAAAAACCCCAAAATACCACAATGAGATACCACCTTACACAAGTAGCAGTGGCAAAGTTTAGCTGGACTGCACGCAATAACTTTGGAGAGGATGTGAAGAAGTGGGAACTCTCATAAACTGTTGGTGGGATTGTAAAATTGTGAAAACACTCTGGAAGACAGTTTGGCATTTCCTCAAAGAGTTGTACATAGAAACGCCATAAGACTTAGCTTCTCCACTACTAGAAAAATACCCCAAAGAAATTAGAACTGAGACACAAATGGAGATTTGTACACCAGTGTTCATAGCAGTGTTATTCAATAATGAAAGAACATGGAAACAGCCCAAATGCCCAAGTACAAATGGCTGAAAAGTCATGGTACAAGATGGGTTCAATAATGTATAGTGCATGGAAACAGATGAGGGAGAAAACTGTTTAAAAGGGATATGTGATTAGGTATTTTTGTCATGACAGGAGTCTAGAGGGAAGGCTACATGGTGGAGTGGACCTGGGGGAGGGTTTGTAAAACAATGAAAGAATTTTTGTTTTACTTTTACAAGAGGGTATTGTACTAGGTGGGATGGTTGGGAGGGGAGAAAAGTGCAACAATGAATGAATGGAAATCCAAATTCTCTGTAAATTTTTACTGACATTAATAATAAATTAAAAAAATAGTCATGGTACATTCACACAATGGAATACTTTGCAGCACTCGGGAACAACAAATTCAAAAAAATACTATGCAACTTGGGAGAGGATGGAGAGTGCTATACTGAGACAACTAACTCAGTGTCAGAAGGAAAAGTACTGCATAACGCCACTATTGTAAAAATAAAAGGATACCTAGTAAAACATGCATGGAGCCACAAGAGGGGAAGGGTTGTGAGCAGAGGACTGAGGATAAGTAGAGGCAAAACCACAGAGTTGCACAATTTGGTGGGTGGAGGGAGGGAGTGAAGAAAACAGAATGGATCTGGCAAAGACCTGAAAAGATTGGGTAACAATGGACAAGGACCAATGGTGATTGATTTTATAAAACATAAAGTATGAGAATGATTGTATGAAACACAAAGTCAATGATGAAGAAACTGAGGATTTCTACCAATTTGTATAGTCTGAAGTTGATCAGGTACATAATCAATATGTATTATGCAAAAGTTAAAACAAAGAAGAAAGGTCAATACTTCGGAAAATAAAACCTTGAGAATAGAAACAAAACCACAGATTTATTGATGACATTTTACATTTTGTTCTACTGATAAATTATGCAATTTAAATTGTTGGTTGGTGTTGTTTGTTTGTTTATGAACAAAGCAGGTTTGTTCTGGAGAGGGTGAAGCTAGGCTGCTCCTTGGAGGCAAGGATTCTGAAACTTCATCTGACATACTTTGGGCATGTTGTGAGAAGAGACCTGTCCTTGAAAAAGGACATCATGTTTGTGAGGTTGGAGGGACAGCGCTGAAGAAGAAGACCCTCAATGAGATGGATCAATTCAGTGATTGAGGCAGTGGGAGTAGGTGTGTCAGAGACAATGAGGTTGGTAAAGGATGGAGCAGGGTTTAGAGCTC
This sequence comes from Elephantulus edwardii, assembly GCF_000299155.1. Classification (NCBI taxonomy): domain Eukaryota; kingdom Metazoa; phylum Chordata; class Mammalia; order Macroscelidea; family Macroscelididae; genus Elephantulus; species Elephantulus edwardii. The sequence continues at coordinate 1,494,782 of NW_006400133.1, read as the reverse complement.
ATTGTATATAGGGTTGAGAAGAATCTCAAGGGATTTGAGGGCACATAACAATGACTTATTCATAGGAAATACTTTTCT
>NW_006400133.1:1489807-1492436 GCF_000299155.1 Elephantulus edwardii | reverse complement strand
TTTTTTCCCATTTATTATTTTCCATTTGTTATTGTTTGTGGCCCAAATAGGAGTATTGTTTTTCTTGTTGATGTTGAAGTGTACTTTATACTCAAGGTTCTGTTCTATGATCATTTTCTGTAATTGCTTCAAGTCCTTTTCATTTTCAATAAGTAAGGAAGTGTCATACAAATAATGAATGTTGTTGAGGATTCTTCCAATTCTGGTGTCATAGTATTCTTCATGTATTCCACATTCCCAGATTATTTTCAGTTTATAGATTTAATTATTGTTATGTACTATACATTAGAAAAAATCTGTAACTTACCCTCTAGCAGAATTTTAGAGTCAGTAAATTGAACAGTAAGAGATTGCCCATATGGTAAAATAGTACTACCCTGACATACATCTTCCCTGATTTTAAGTTAGGCAATACCATACTAATTCTATTTGAAAAATTACTTCCTGGTTCATGTACATAACCCTCATGATTATGATGAAACATTCTGGAATTTGTATCTTTCTCAGTGTTATCCATAATGCACTGTGATTTAAACAATTGAATACTTTTGCATATTGAATAAACATAAGTAAGCATCTTTCTGGTAATATAGATTTTCAAGTAAGATCCACCTGATGTAACCAATGATGCTTCTTGCTTCATGATGTCTTCTGAACCTAGTTTGAATTTCTGTCTATTCTCTTCAAAATATTAATCCAGCAGTCTTTTAATAATCTTAAGAAAGATTTTACTAAGATTTTGAAATTCCATCTCACATACTTTGGGCATATGGTGAGAAGAAACTGGTCCTTAGGTAAGGACATCAGGCTCAGAAGGATGGAGTGACAGTGCAAGAGAGAAAGACCACAGACGAGATGGATTGATACAGTAACTTGGCAATGGTAGTAGGTGTGTCAGAGTCAGTGAGACTGGCTCAAAGCAAGGAGGGCTTCAGAGCTGTTGTCCATAAGGTCTCTACGAGTTGTAGGCAACTCAGTGATGCATAACAACAACAACAACAACAACATGGTATTAATGATATTTTTTCCTAATTTTCACATTCTATTGTATAATCATTTCATGAATAAGCAGAAATAATATGAGTTCTTCCAGTATGTTGTCTAGAAGCTACCTTCCAAATTTCTCAACTTAATGGAATGAGTACTTGCAGGCATAGTAGTGGCAGTGAGAACTTAATGACAAAGAAAAAGGGCAAGGATGTCAGTTTAAAGACTGCAAAGATGGCACAGTATTAGGCAGTGTTTCATTCTTCTACACATAGACTCACTATGAGTAGGAGCTCATTACACAGCATCTGCAACAAACAGAAATAGAGAAGATATAGAGAAGATAGATATTTACATCAATGAACATTAAGTATTAACAAGAATCTTCTTTTTCAAACGAAACATATAATGAATAGTAAATAATCGTTTTAATATGCAAACTTTGCTAATATTTAACAATTTTAAAGAAAATTATAACACTTCAGATCAAATTTAGTACCTCAAAAATATTATACATAAGTCTGCTTTAAGCTATTATAACTTTTAATTATTTTTAAAAATACATTAATAATGAAGAGGAAAGTTGCAAGTAATTATAAATCACTAAAGAAAGATGTGCTGTGCCAAGAAAACAATATATAATTTTGTCTATTCACTCTTTACTTTCCTTTACCCATAGATGCACAGAAAAATACATGAAAAAGATGATTTCATATTGTACAAGGCATTTAAAAATCCCTTAATTCAGCTGTTGTGTATAATGTTTATCATAATTTAACAGACTTACTTAGATAATACATATTTTTTTTTCTAAATTCACTGTATCCCAATGAGAAAATTAAAACATCTTGTTGTTGTTGTTATGTGCCATCAAGTCGCTTGCAACTCATAGCCACACTAAGTACAAGAGACCTAAATCCTGCTCTATCCTGTGCCAACCACATTGTCTCCAACACACCTACTCCCACTGCCTCAATCACTGAATCGATCCATCTCACTGAGTGTCTTCCTCTGGCCCCTCCTTGCAACATGCCCAAAGTATGTCAGCAAAGCCTCAGAATTCTTGACTCCAAGGAGTAGCCCAGCTTCACCCTCTCCAGGACAAACCTGTTTGTTCTCCTAGCAGACAACGGTATATTCAACACTCTTCTCTATCATCCCTAGTCACTGTCCAACTCTGATGCATAGCATGCAATTGAGAAGACTATAGCCTGGATCAGGTGCACCTTGGTCTCCAACATGACGTTGTTGCTCTTCAGTACTCTGGAGAGGTCCCTGATAGCAGACTTTCCCAGTGTAATTCAACTCTTGAATTCTTGCCTGCTGGTACCAAGAGTGTTGACTGTGGAACCAAGCAAACTAAAACTTTTAACTTTCTCAATCGCTTCATCATCTATACTGATGCTGCTAATTGACCCAGTGGTGAGAATCTTTGTGTTCTTTGTGTTGAGTTTCAATGCATATTGAAGGTGCAGTCCTTGACCTTCTGCAGCAAATGCTTCAAGTCCTCCTCAGTGTCAGCAATCAGCATTGTGTCATCTGCATAATGCAGGTTGTTGATTAATCTTCCACCAATCCTGATGCCACATTCCACCTCGGACAGCCCAGCATCTAGCATGATCTGCTCTGCAAACAGATTGAG
>NW_006400133.1:1482341-1489397 GCF_000299155.1 Elephantulus edwardii | reverse complement strand
GGGCTGGGCGGGGAGAGAAGTGCAGCAATGAATGAATGGAAATAAAAATCTCTGTAAATGGTCATTAAAATTATTAAAATTTAAATTTTTTCTTTAAAAAGTATTGACATAGGACACATCCCTGGCATACGCCTTTCTCAATTTTGAACCATGCAGTGTTTCCTTGCTCTGTTCTGACGACTGGGTTAATCTCAAATGGAAATACTTATGAGAGAGGTTATAGCTTTGCGTTAAATGGAATGGTGACTGATTGCTAGTAGACATTCTGAGCACCAGTGCATTGAGTACGTCTTGTCCTACCGGTTATCAGCTTATACTCGCACCTCCATCACTTGCATTTCCTTCTCCTGATCCTCACTGAAACTGTTTTAAAGCGAAATATGATAGCGTATTATGGTTATCACAGGAATGCAGAATTAAGGTTGCACAGTGGAATGCATTCGGGGCTGGGGGACTGTATACCAATGAAGGGGTTTATCCTCTGCTTTTCAAAGAGAGGAGCGAACTGGGGGTGGGGCGGGTGTAGAGAAAAAAAGTGCAACAATGAATGAATGGAAATCCCAAATCTCTGTAAATTAAATAAAAATGAATAAAGTAAATTAAAAAAACAAACAAACAAAAAACCAAAAAACAACCCAAACACCTTAGGATTCAATTTTATTTTAACAAAATATCATTTTTAAAAATTTAGAAGCTAATTTTAATGACAAAATAATCACTGGTATCATTTGATTGAAGCAGCCTTGGTGAAATTAGGGAAGTATCCTAGCATGTCATTTCCAATCCCAAGGAAGGATGTGCTTCCCTTTCCAATGTATGATCTGCAACTGAAGGAGCTCATTTGAAGTATAGTGTTCAGTGCTCTTTTTAGTCTCATACGTGGCCATGATATATAGTATCCTACCTTATGAGAGTTGTCGGAATAAGGTCCACTCTTGTCATCCTTCTTAACATGTATCAGTTTCTATTCTTAAGACTCATGTGTTGGTCAACTGAGACTAACCATCAAAGGATTAATTACTGTTTCTAAGGGGACCGTATTTCACTTGATGACACCTAAGCATAACAGTAAAAAGGTGATACGGTATCTCTTAAGAATGTATAATATCAATATAGTTGTATAATATCAACAATGAGGTAATTGTTATAATTAAAAACATTATTTAAATGTATGTTTGTTGCCTTGAAAACACAATGGTTTGTGTTAGTAGAGAAATCAGACATAATGTAATACATCCCTTTGAGAAAAGCAAGACGAAGAATTAATCTTTCAGGAAGATATAAAATTTTAATTTAATAATAACAGAGTATTTAATAATATCAAGAAAGCATAAATTCATTAGCCCAAATAAATAGATAAAGCATAAGGAACATGGAACTAATACCTTTAAAATTTTTTTATCAGCTCAGCCTATTGGAGCTTCATTATAAGTTTAATATATGATGACTGAATTGTGTCAGGATAAATTCCTTTTCAGAAAGTAATGTTTAATTGCTTAATGGTCTTTATCTCAACAGAATTTATTTGCATTTAAATAAGCAGTCCTTCAAGTAATTACCCTACGATTTTGTTTTCTTTTTCATTGTTAATAAAAATTATTTAGTACCTAGTTAATAGAGATACAAATTAAAACAGGCTCAAATGAACAGCAAGACAGATAATTAAATTAATATAAAAATTAAGGGTTTTCCTCTGTCACTTCATAAATTAAATTAATTAAATATCTTTGAGGAAATAATGCTCATTTTGCTTGAATATAAGGGAAAACTTTTTTTTCTCATCTCTTCTAACTTAACTAGACATTTTCATGGGGCAATTGTATCTGTTGTTGTTCTTGTTATGTACAGTAGAGTCAGAATCGCCCCATAGCTGACCCTCCACCAGATTTTCAGAGGCTGTTAATTGCATGTGAGGAGATTGCCCATCCTTCTCTTATAGAGCAGCTGGTGGCCTCAAATTGTATGGCTTCAAGATTGTAGGGTGGCTTCTTGCCATTAGGCCATCAAAGCTCCTTATTATATATATGTGTGTTTGTTATCAGTTCAGATGAACAGACCCTGAAATATATCACCATCTATTGGTAAGACTTTCTTTTCTTGAGTGAGTATTAACTTTTAAATGTCCTTCAATAATAATTTTTATCAAATTTTAGTAAATATATGAACCTACATAAAACATAAATGAGCTCTGGTGGCTTAGTGATAAAGAGCTGTGCTCCCAACCCACAGGCATTTGGTTAAAATGCAGAAGAGGAGCAGTTAGCCTTTTAGTTTGTTAAACTACTAAGAAAATCTCTTCTCCCCAGTGAGAATTACATAGATTTTTTTTCTCTCATCCATTCTAATTTTTCAAGCTCTAAATGGAAAAGAAAGTCAAATGACCCTCTAGCAATACTTTGGAGGCTGTAATTTGCTAAGAGGAAGATGGCTCGTCTTTCTTAGGTGGAGCTTGCGGTGGATTTGAACTACCAAAGTGGCACTTTCTTTGAGTTAGCATTCCAACTCTAGTAGCAGTATGCCGCCAGAGTCCTCATTTCAAGATTTATATTCTTAAATATACACAAATTCTATTTCTAAAAAAGTGTCTATTATCTTCGAGTATCTTCTATCAATTCTCTTTAAATAATATGGCATATAAACATAGCTACTTGTAACTTTTCCGAGTTTCCTTTCTGTTTACATCAGTTTTGTCTACAATACTAGTAATGACCATTGTGTGAACGTACTAACAAACCTTGGCAATGAAATACAGTACAATTATTCATAACGTACTGTTTAAAACTCTCAAATTCTAATGCACATTTTTTCCTACCAGGCAGTCTACACTGCTTACACATTATAAATGCATAATATAAATTGCTCTTCAGTGATAACTGTACCTGTGGTGAATGTGGCCTTCATTGGGTTAAATACGGTATTTGTTGAAGACATTATCAGTTAAGTTAGTGCAGTTCTACCAGATGAGGGTGACACTTACCTTGCTTACTTGTTGTCATACAAAATAGAAAGACACAAATAACAAAAGTAAAATATTGTATGAAAAGAATCGAAAAGTAGTACCGCTGTGCCAAATATTTACAGCAGAAATCAGGAAGTGAGAGAAACAAAACAGTTCCTCTCTCAAAAACTCAGTTCATGGCCTCATTTGAATTTTTAGCTTCAAGAACTATGTGGCTTTAAATTTCTTTGTTTTTACTGCTACATATTTGTTACAGTAGTCCTAAGTAATTTATAAAAATTTTAAAAAAAACCAAACCAAACCAAACCAAACCCTCTGATACATCTCTGCGAATGAAGAATACCAAATAAAATCAATCATCAGTCTGCGCTCAGGCATAGAAGCATGAAGAAAAAAAATCTAACTAGGTGTTAAAGACTTGCCTATGGTTAAGATGAAGCTCTGATGAAGCTGAAATGAAGATCATGACAAAGTTGTAAATTGAATCCCATTGTGCCCACAAAGCCCCTTGGCAAATATTAGCGTGCCCTAACTAACATGCACCATATAGCGCTTTCAAGAATATTATGTTTCAGGCTTTTAAGGTATTCTTGGTTCATGCATTAGTTGTGCAAAGTGAGCTACAAACTCAGTGGCTGTATCTTAATACAAAGATAGACTACATCTAATTACTTAAAAAAATATTAAGAAGACACTAAGCAAAAGCAAGAATCATAAGAGCAAACTTTTGAAAGTAGAGAGAATCTGATTTCTAGATGGCCCATTATATCATGCATAGGCTATTTTTAGTAAAATTCATTAAACATGAACTTATATAAGAAAGTAATGGGAAAAATCCGCTGTCAATGACCTGTCCACAATGATAAAGAATAATGATGTGAATTTAAAGACTAAGGTGCATCTGATGCAAGCCATGATGTTTCCAGTTGCCTAAAGTACATATGAAAGTTAGATAATGACTAAGGATGGGAGAAAAAGAATCAGTGCCTTTGAATTGTGTTACTGGAGAAAAGAACTGAATATATCCCATGGATTGTCAAAAGAACAAATAAGTCTGTCTTAGAGAAAGTGCAACCAGGTTGTTTCTTAGAGGAAATGATGGTGAAAATAAGAGAAAACAAAGAGTCGCAGGCGACTCGATGGCACATAACAACAACAAACAACAAAATAGAGAAAAACAGCACAATAAAAACTTTATTATTTAATGTATCCATGGTCAACACTCTTGGCACCAGTAGCCAGGAAATTAAAAGACGTATTGTGATGTGAAATTCTGCTGTTAGGGACCTTTCTAAAGTTCTGAAGAGCAACGGTGTCTCTCTGGAGACTCAGGTGGGTCTGATACAGGTCATGGTTTTTGCAATCACTTGTTATGCATCAGAGAGTTGGACAATGACTAGGGAGGATAGAAGGAGAATTGATGCCTTTGAGCTGTGGTGCTGGAGAAGAGTATTGAGGATACCATAGACTGCTAAGAAAACAAACAGATTCATCCAGGAGAGGGTTAAACCAGGAGGCTCCTTGGAGGCAAGGATTCTGGGGCTTCGTCTGACATACTTTGGACGTGTTGTGAGGAGCAACCGGTCCTTGGAGAAGGACATCATGCTTCGTCAGGTGGAGGGACAGCGCAGGAGGGGAAGGCCCTCTATGAGGTGGATTGATTCAGTAATCAGGATGGGTGTATCGGAGACAGTGTGATTGGCACAGAATAGAGCAGAGTTTAAGGCTGTTGTACATAGGGTTACTATGAGTTGCAAGTGACTCAACTGCACATAACAACAACAACAGCATCAACAAAATTGACAAACGTGTGTAGAATGTCAAGGTAAAATAAGAAAAGGTAAAAATAGCTAAGATATTAATGGATAAAGATACCTTATTATTGATCTTAAAAAATATTAATGTTGAGTCAGAAAACCAACTAATTGTTAATCATTCAGAAAACATGTATAAGTTGTAAACTGCAAAATTTCGAATACATAAAAATTGTTATTGTTGTTATGTGCTGTCCAATCACCTGCAACTATAGCGACAACTACTTAAAACAGCCCACAACCCTGCTCTATCCTGTGCTATTCTTATTGTCTCTGACACACCTACCCCCATTATCGCAGTCACTGAATCAATCCATGTTATCAAGGGTCTTCCTCACTTGTGCTGTTCCTCCAACCTCTCAAGCATGATGTCCCTCTTCCAAGGCTGGTTCCGCCTTGCAACATATCCAAAGTATGTCAGATGAAGCTTCAGAATTGCCTCCAAGGAGCAGCCTGGCTTTATTCTCTCCAGGACGAACTTGTGTTTACTCCTAGCAGTCCACCGTATATTCAACACTCTTCTCCAGCACCACAGCTTAAAGGCATCAACATCTCCTAACATCCCTAGACATTGTCCAGCTTTCCAAAGCATAGCAAGTAATTGCAAAGACCATGGCCTGTATCAAATGCACTTTAGTCTCCAAACTGACATTGATGTTCTTCAGTACTTTGGGGAGGTCTCTGATAGCAGACTTTCTGAATGCAATTCATCTTTTAATTTTCTCATTGCTGGTGCCAAGAATCTTGATTGTAGAGCCAAGCAAATGGAAGCTGTTAACAATCTCAGATCTCGTCACCATCTATCACTATGTTGTCAATCGGCCCAGGGGTGAGATTCTTTGTTTTCTTGATGTTGAGCTTCAATCCATATTGAAGATTACAGTACTTGACTTTCTGCAGCAAGTGCTCCCTCAGTTTCAGCAAGCAAGGCTGTGTCATCTGCATAATGCAGAGTGTTGAGGAGTTAACCTCCAATCCCGATGCCACACTTCTCCTCACAGAACCCAGCCTCCCGGATAATCTGTTCTGCCTATAGATTGAAAAGATACGGAGATAGGACACATCCTTGACATACACTTTCTCAAATTTTGAATCATACAGTGTTTCTTTACTCTGTTATGATGACTGCCTCCTGGTCCAAGTATAGATTTCTCATTAGCATGATCAAGTGTTCTTTTCTTCTCAGAATCAGCCACAATTGTTGTGATCTACACAGTCAAATGTCTTTGTATATTAAATGAAACACAGATAGACATTCCTCTGGTATTCTCTGCTTTCAGTCAAGATCTATCTGACATTAGCTATAATATTCCTAGTACCATGACACTTATAAACCCAGACTACACTTCAGGAAGTTCCCTGATGATGTGCTGTTCCCAGTCGTTTTTTTATAATCTTCAGCAAAGTCTTGTTTGCATGTGATATCAATGATATTGTTTGATAATTTCCACACTCTGCTGGCTCATTTTTCTCTGAAATGGGAATAAATTTAGATCTCTTCCAGTTAGTTGGCTAGGTGGTTGTTCTCCAGATTTCCTGCCACAACTTAGTCAGCACATCCAGGGCAGTGGGTGTTCATTGAAATATGTCAATTAGTATGCAATCAATTCCTGGTATCTTCTTTTTTGCCACTTCTTTCAGAGCAGCTTGAACTTCTTCCTTCATCATCACAGGCTCTTGCTTATACATTGATTCATATTTTTATTAAATTTTTTTCACTATTAAATAAATATTAGAATATTAGAATTTGAAATATTTGTATCTGAAATGAAAATGAATTCATATCGAAGTTAAAAGTATTGCCATGACTTTTGAACTAACTCATAGGTGATGCTCCAGCAGATTTTTGGTGACTATACATTACCTAGGAAGAAGTTACCTATCTTTCTCCTAGGAGCGCTAGTGGGTTCAAACGACCAGAGAAATGCCACCTTTAGATTAGCAGCAAAGCTTCCTACAGACGTGACCAACAGATCTCTCTAGTATTGATCTTAGAGAAATAAAATGAATAATGAGTAACTGCAAATTGAATAACCTAGACTTAAAGGACAGCTTCCCCAAAAGACACAAACTAGTCAATATATTCACAAAAGTCTTGTCTTCAAAAAGTCATCACAGAACATTCAAAGAAGCAACAGGGTGTGACCAATACAGAGGGAAACAAAGGACAAACAATAACAGTAACAATAAAAAGCCTAACAGTATGTTTCCTTTGAGATAGCCCAGGGTTTAGAACTAGCAGAAAAAGATTTCAAAAAGATATAAACATGTACAAAAAAAAAA
>NW_006400133.1:1474254-1480818 GCF_000299155.1 Elephantulus edwardii | reverse complement strand
GAGAAATAATACAAGAGGTGTGTGTGTGTGTGTGTGTGTGTGTGTGTGTGTGTGTGTGTACACAATAAATGACTCAAAATATTTTTTATATTTTATTTTCTATTTATTTGAATATAAGTACGCACTTTGTTTTAGTCAAGCATTTTGTTTCATGCATTCCTTTATTCACATTGTATTTCATAAAATCATTCATACACATTGTATTTTATAAAATTACTCATCATTGTGTGCCTAGTATTGTGTCTTTTCTAATTATTTTACTTTCCACATCTGCCTACCAAACTCTGTTATTCTAATGATATTGCACCTCCATCTTTTCTACCCCCTTTCCCTGGCTTCCTCTCTCTTTCACTTTTAGACACATCTTACTAGTTATCCTTCTGTTTTTACAATAATCGACTTACAGAGTATTTGTCCTTATGACACTGAGTTAGATCATCTAGCATAGTGTTCTCTAGACTTTCCCATGTTATATAGTATTTTACAAAATCATTACTCCATAGTGTTTCAGAGAATTCTATGTGTGAATGAATGTACTACAGTCTCTCAATCTTACAGTCTCTCAATCTATTTGTTTGTTGAGGGACACTGAAGCTGTTTCCATTTTCTTTTTACTGTGAAAAATGTTGCTATAAACATAGGTGTATAAATCTTTACCTGTGTCTTAGTTCTAATTTCTTTTGGTGAAATATCTGTGCTGAATATCTGAAAGTTCTAATTTCCTAACAGTGAAATATCTGGGAAACACGAGGTTTCTATATCTAGCTTTTTTTAGGAATATCAAACAGCCTTTCAGAGTGGTTGTACCATTTTACAATCCCACTAGTAGTACAATCTCTACACATCCTCTCCAACATTTATGAAAAAAATTAATATATATTACCAACAATTTCCAAATAGAAGGAAATAAACCCAAACCAAGGTACAACATAATAAGTATGTTAAAAAACCAGCAATCACCCATCACATCAAGCAGCACCATAACAAGACTAAAATTGATTTCTCACCAGATATTATGGAAGCCAGATGGTGCCGCTGAAAAGAAAGACTAAAACAACTGATAGCAAAGAAAACTTCATCTTAATCTTAAAACTTGTATCGTTGCTCTTTAAAACTTTGGGAAGGTTCTTAGCAGTAGAATTTCTCAATGTAATATGTCTTTTGATATCTTGACTGCTGTCACCATGGGTGTTGATTAAAATAAAAAGAAGTTGTTGACAACTTCAATCTTTTCTCCATCTATCTTAATATTTCCAATTGGTCCAATGGTGAGGATTTTTGTTTTCTTGGTGTTGCATTGTAATACATATTGATCTTCTGCAGTAAGTACTTCAATTCTTCATCACTTTCTGCTAGCAAAGTTTCATTATCTGTGTTACACAGATGACTGATAAATCTTGCTCCAGTCCTGATGCCACATTTTTCTTCATCAGCAATATATGTTACCAACTGTCTCTCCAAAGTGCCAAAGAACAATGATGTCAGTTTAAAGAGTAAAGTATACCTACTAATACTCATGATTATTTCAATTGCTTTCTATATATCTGAATGTTAGACATTGAAAAAGGATGACAGAAAAAGTGATGCTTTTTAAATGTGGGTTTGGAGCAGGCAATAAATATCCCACAGACAGTCAAAAGAACAAACATACCTGTCTTGAAAGTGTAGCTTAAAGGAAAGTATAGTAAAATTTTCTCTGACATACTTCAGGCACAATGTTAGGAGGATCCAGTCCTTAGAAAAATGACACTATGCTAGGAAAAGTGGAGGACAAATGAAAGAGAAGTAGATCCTCCACAGAATAAATTGGCTATAATGATAATGTGACTATAACTATAGACTCAAGTATATCACATCTGTGAGGATGTCAGAAGACAGAACAACTTTCATATTATGTTGTTTACGGAGTCACTTTGAATCATAGTCACCTCAATGGCAAATGACCACAACAAACACCCATAAATTCCACTTCTAGCAAGGCGGGCTTCAAAAAGGAAGGAAAACTAAATTAAAATACCTTACTTAACAAAAATTTTAAAGAAATATTTTGCAGTGAAAGGAAATGATGATGCAGTAAAAGAACTGAAAATTTTGAAGATTTCAAAGGGCAGCTTGAAAAGACAAAGCAAAGTATTATTATGAAATTTTCAAACAATTGAGGTTAAAAAGCCAACAAATAAGAATAAGCTCCAGATTTTTCAAACTGAAAGAACTGAACATAAATTCAAACTTTAAATTTCAATATTAAAGCTTTCTATTAGCAAACTAAATGGTACAGGAAGCATCAGAGATGGAAACATTACAAAGAGTAAGTTTATATCAGATGGAAATATATGGCTTGCATATTAAATAAATTTCCTGTTGCAGAAGTTGGTGAAAATCAACAATATTTTTGGCTGATGTATAACTTTGAATAACATTTGTATTATGGGATCCTATTTAAATGTATATACATATTATTCTGTCACTTAGAGTGTTATTTATCAGGATAAATTACGATAATAGAATAGAACAATTGAAATGTGATTTTTGAAAAATGATACAGTGTTCCTCTTTGTAATTCCCATCACTAATTCTATGACTGCCACTTTTGAAAAATTATAATTATCCTAGTCTCCTATTTAGTATAAGCCACAGTATATTAAAAAAATTTTGTTTTTTAGCCAGGAAATTGAACGATGTATTGCATTGGGAAAGTCTGCTGTCAGAGACCTCTCCAAATTCCTAAAGAGCAATGATGTCAGTCTGGAGACTAAAGCATGTCTGATCTGGGCCACGGTCTTTGCAATCACTTGCTAAACATCAGAGAGTTGGAAAATGACTAGGGCTGATAGGAGAAGAATTGATACCTTTGAGCTTTGGTGTTGGAGAAGAGTATTGAATATACCATGGACTGCTAGGAGAACAAACAAGTTCATCCTGGAAAGGGTAAACCAGGCTTTCCTTAGAGGCAAAGATTCTGAAGCTTTGTCTCACATATTTTAGACAAGTTGCAAGGAGGGATCAGTCCTTGGAGAGGGACATCATGCTTGGGAGGGACAGCGCAGGAAAGGAAGACTCTCGGTTAGATGGATTGATTCAGTGACTGAGATAATGGGGGCAGGTGTGTCGGAGACAGTGAGACTGGTACAAGACAGAACAGGGTTTGTGCTGTTGTGCCTAGGGTCTCTATGAGTTGCAGGTGACGTGATGGCACTAACAACAACAACAACAGAACTTCAAAATCCTGCCTCCAAAGAACAACCTGATTTTACTCTCCCGAAGAAAAATTTATTTGTTCTCTTGACAGTCCATGGTATGTTCATTACTATTCTGCAGCACTACAACTCGAAGTCAACAATACTTTTCTGTCATCATTAGTCATTTTCCAGAACTCTGATGCATAGCAAGTAATTGTAAAGAATATGGCCTGGATCAGGTCCACCTTTGTCTCTAGACAGACACTCTTTAGCACTTTGGAGGAGTCCCTAACAGCAGATTTTACCAATGCAAATTTTCTTTTGATTTACTGATTGATGATGACAAGAGTGTTGATTTTGAAACTGAGGAAGTTGAAATTAGTAACAATATCAATTTCTTCTCCATTTTTTTTAAATGCAGCTGCCAGTTGGCCCAGTGGTGAGATTTTCATTTTCTTCATGATGATCTTTAATCCATATTGGAGACTGCAGTCCTAGATCTTCTGCAGCATATTCTTCAGATCCTCCCCAGTTTTATTATCATTTACTATATAAATAACAATATATGGATTTTCTAAAATAGAAGTGTACTTGTGAAGAAGGTTGTCATCTTGGAGTTGAAATGGGAATGAGAGCAAAGATTTATTTTGAGGAATTCATTTCTTATGCATGATAAGATAAATAAATTTGTCAGTTTTCTTTTGGCAGATCAGGGGCAAATGTTTTAAAATAGAAGAGCAAAGGGAGGAGGTTTCATAAATGAAGAATGAGAGACACTCTACATAATAATTATCTGGAGTTCATTTACAATTTGATAGGTGGGGATCGAGGGAAATTAAGATAACTTTTTTTTTAAAATATCGCATTCAAATTTTATAAATAAATTAGTAGAAAATTTAAAACAAAAAATTAAAGGAAAATAAAAACTATCTGGAATAGTTGATCAGCTCTCTGATTTTGCACTTTTACCTGGTTACTAGAAGATCTTCATTCAGTGGTCCTTGGAACAATACATCACTATCTATGACAGTCGGACTTATCTGAGATTTTACTATGTCTGCTTTGGGGGGAATGTATTCTAGTAATTGATGGTGAAATAGTGATAACGTTAAGATAATATTTTTCAATAAAATTTAAAAAATACTTCTACCATTTTATTTTATTGGTTACTAAGGTGCGCCTGATCCAGGTCATGGTCTTTGCAATTATTCCTGAGCATCAGAAGGCTGGATAAAGTCAAGGAATGATAGAAGGAAATTGATGCCTTTGAACTGTGTTGCTGGAGAAGAGTATTGAATATACCATGGACTGCTAGGAGAACAAACAGGTTCTACCCAGAGCGGGTGAAACCAGGCTGCTCTTTGAAGGCAAGGATTCCGAAGCTTCGTCACGCATACTTTGGACTTGTTGCCAGAAGGGACCAGTCAGTCTTTGGAGATGTATGTCATGCTTGGGAGGGTCTAGGAAAGGTGCAAGAGAGGAAGACCTTTGATGAGATGGATTGATTCAGTGACTAAGGATAATGGGGGTAGATGTGTCAGAGACAATAATATTGACACAGGATAGAGCAGGATTTAGGGCTGTTGTACATAAGGTTGCTATGAGTCACAAGCGATTCGAATGCACATAACAACAACTACAACAGCCACCACCACTTACATATTCACTGTCCAACTCTCTGATGCATAGCACGCAATTGTGAAAACTATGGCCTGGATCTGGTACACCTTAGTCTCCAGCCTGATGTTGTTGCTCTTCAGCACTCTGGATAGTTGTTTTATTACCTGTTTGATTTCTTCTTTTGTATTATGTGTGTTCAGGTGTTCTACTTTAGTCTGTGTCAGTGTGTTTTTAAGTATTCTAGGTTTTCATGTTTGTGTGTAATTTTTCCTAATATTCCATTGTTAACCATTTTATGTTAGTTGGTTTTATTCTGTTGTGACATTGCCCTTTTGTCAGTTATTCATATTATTTGTCTTTTCATTCTTTTTCTTTGTTAGTTTTGCTAGTGTTTTGTCGGTTTTATTGAGCTTTTTGAAGAACAAACTCCTGGTTTTGTTGATGATTTCAATTATTTTTCTGTTTTTATAAATTTCATTTATTTCTGACCTGATTTTTATAATTTCAGGGGTTTTGGAGGGTGTCAGGTTTTCTTGCTGTTCCTTTTCAATTTGTTGGAGATGTTGACTTAGAAAGTCAATTATCATTTTATCTTGCCTTTGATGTGTTCGTGCTTATTGTTCTAAAATGACTTCTAGTTACTGCTTTGACATTTCCTAGAGGTTTTGCTAAGTTGTGTTTTGATTTCCATTTGTTTCAAGAAACTTCTTCAATTCATGTTTTGGTGTTTTGTTTTGTTCTTTTCCCATTACCCACTCATGTTCAAGGAAGGTTTTGTTCAGCTTTCAAATGTATGAGTTTTTTCTCCTTTATCCTCTTGTTATTAATTTTAAATTTTGTAGCATTGTGGTCTGATAAGGTGCTTTTATTATTTCTATGTTTTCTAATATATTGATGCTTGCCTGTGACCATGATTTTTTTAAAGTTCTTGTACCTCTTTTTCTATGATCAATTATTTCTTTCATATTTTACATTTTCTTCCAAAGATGTTCAAGTTGCTCCTTATCAATATATTTTTTTCTGGATTTTTTACTCTGGGGTATTTTCTCTCTTAATTGTTTCTTCCATAATTTACATCTTCTTCTGTAACTGCTCACATATCTCAACATCAACATATTTCTTCTGACTCATCCTATCTATCTGGGGTATTCACTGGGTCTGGTTTATTAGCAGGGCTTTTTGTGGGTTTTTTTTTCCATGATGGAGATGGCTGATTTCTTGACATTATGCAAATCTTTTCTTAGTGGATGTTAGGTCATTATAATTATATAGTTACCCAGAGTATGACAATGTTTTGTGAAGAATCTGTATATTTGTACTCCCTTCTTGGCTGAAGCCCACAATACCCAAGGCTTGATGACAGTGTTTCTCCCTAAAGTGCCTGAGATATTGGTGCTTCTGGTGCTGGATAGCAGAGATTGTGGCTGAGTGGTCTCCAGGTTGTGAGGCAGCGGGGTCTTTAGGTGGCACTGACAGTGGTCTAGGGCTCTGGACAGGTTTGTGCTCTAAAACTGCAACCCCTTATTCTGGCAGTCAGTGATTCTGTTGCTGGCCAGGGTGTAAGTGCAGTGGGGCTTTGTTATAGCCTGTAGCAGTTGCAGGGGAAGTGGTAGCTAGAAGGCAATCCTGGCCCAGCAAAGCCCAACAAGCTTTGCTTGTTTGCAAGCAATGATAAAGTTCCCCAAGTAGCGGGAAGCGGGTCTTGCGAGAGGTTTGGGTCCTTCCATCCATCTTTCATTCTTTCTTTCATTCTTTCTCTCTCTCT
>NW_006400133.1:1469883-1473384 GCF_000299155.1 Elephantulus edwardii | reverse complement strand
GAAGACACAAATTTGACTAACAAGTTATAAGTACATGAGTCAAAAATTATGGAAAAGTAAAAGAAAAGATTCTTTCATTGTTCCACAAACCCCCCCCACCAGGTCCCCTCCACCATGCAGCCCTCGCTCTAGACTCCTGTGATGACAGAAACTCCCAGGTATATATCTCTTTTAAACAGTTCCCTCCCTCCTCCGCCTCAGTGCAGCACACATCATTGAACCCATCTTACTCAGTCTCTCCATGCACTTTTAATAGTGTCTTCTGAAATCTATTTTGGTTTTTTCTTTTTCCTCCTTTTTTGAAATGATCTTTTGCTCTCTTCATAGATGATATCTTTGATGTCCTCCTCAGTTTTTCTAGACTTCAATCATTGCAGTTTAATTTTTCCCAGTTCTTCTGTCTTTTTTTTTTTCTGTTTTTGTTCTGTTTACTGTCAAAAGCAATGGTCGCTAAAGCTGAAATATCTGAAAATATCTGATTGGGAGCTAATATACAAATGCTGTTGTTGTTGATTGCCTTTGAGTTGAGCACTGCTCATAGCGATCCTATGAACAGAAGGCCTGACGTTCCTCTACTAGCTTCTAACTAACGACATTTATCAAAGTTCATAGAGTTTCCAGAGGCATGTTATTTAGGAGGTAGGTGCTGTTCCTACTTAAATATGTAAATAGGAATCCTTAAAATATTCAAACTGAATTCAGAAGAGACTGTGGAACAAGGGATATCATTACTGATATCCCCTGGATCTTGACTGAAAGCAAAGAATAGAAGAATGGTGTTTACTTGTATTTTAAATACTGTGCAAAGTCATTCTACGGGTACATTGTAATCAATTCTTGATTACATTGAGGATGAGAATTCCAGAACTCTTAGTTGTGTTTGTATAAAATGCATAGAATGATATTAAATCATTTTAATAGATCAAGTGAATTCTACACGGTATCAGGGCCATATCTGTTCATTATCCTGTCTCAAATTTTCTTAACCAAATAACAGAAGAATCTGGAAAATATGAAGAATACGGAATGTGTTTTCTTGTGTTTAATGTGGCATCAGAATTGGAAGAACCTACGATATGAAGACGACACATTGATATACAATCAATATGCATACTCAATCAATATGTCATAATCTTGAGTATGAAGGAATTGGAAAAACTTAATAAAGAAAGGAATGACTATATATCCTTCAGATTGTATTATGCCCTAATATAAAAAATGAAAATTTTCAACTGGATAAATAAACAACATTATGACAAATGGAGATAATATTGAAATAGTATTTAAATTGTCAAACATTTAATTTTCCTTATATGCTTCAATCCACTGTCGATATTTGTTAGCAACCCAGAAATCACTATGCATTGCTTTGAGAAATTCTGTTTTCAAGGATCCCTTTCAAATCATTTAGGTATAACTGATTCAAACTATGATATTTTAAATTAATTCTTATGTGTGTAAAATTTTTATAGTGAGTAAGAAAAATTAAAGTAGAACTCATAATTATAAATGTATTATTTGAAAAGAATTCCTAATGTACTATGATCTGTCAAAAGCATAAACAAATTTGTTGAAAGAAGGTTAATCAGAGTACTTCTTATAGAGGCATGGATGAGGAGAGTCTGCTCACAAACTCTAGGTGTATTATCAAGAAGGGGTTTTTTTTGTGTGTGTGTGTGTTTTTTGGGTTTTTTCCCCCCCAGGAGAAGGAAATTATGCTTTGAAATATATATTTTCAGTAAAAGGGGAAAAAAATCTCAATTAGGTGGTCTGATAAAATTACTTCAACAACGGGCTTAAGAGCAGCAGAGATTGTGAGGATGACAAAGGAAAAAATAAGATTTCTTACTGTTAGTAATGCTATGAGTTAGCCCCAATTTGACAACAATTAACAGGACTATTTTTCTGTGTTAGACAGTTATAAAGTTTGTGGCTTAAAATACCAGAATGCCAACATTTTTAGTGTTGCTGATATTTAATTGAGTTAGCTGAATGATTCAAATGTATCATAATGCATGAAAGTCAACTTATAATATGATGAAGGTTAGAGCTGATATCTTTTCTATGCTTGATCTGACTAAATAGGTAAGAGATTTTGTTGTTGTTTTCTTTTAACTTCATCCTGGAACACTGTATTGAATAGATTAAATACCATCTGAGTACTAGTGCTTTGTCTATGTCTGAATCTCTTCTCTTACCATTTTCACTACCATGGTGTCTCTCCACTTCAATAGTTTTGATTTCATAATTACACACAGTTTTAGAGTGCTCACATTTTGTGTATGTTAAGTGGAATTTCTCTGACTAGGCATTCCCAAAAAAGAATCAGAGACTACCCACGACTTTTAAGAAATTGACATGTTCACACTTCTACTACATTTCATTGCATAAACGGATGCATGATCATGCCACATTCAAATAACAGAAAAATACTCTTCAGATGTTAATAAAAAGAATAGTACACACTTGGCATCATTTAAATCCAGCATGAGAATTTTCTTCTTTTTCAAGAAATTTCTCCTATACAAAGGTTAATAAAAGACTACACCTCTAACTAATACTTCCTTTTTATGTGACTTTGTCTTCTATCGTATGTATGAATTCCTGAAAGACAGAATGAAATATGTGGCCATAGGGTCATCGTCACAGCTTTTTATTCCCACATTTATTCTAGGTCAGCAATAAATGTTTATTACATCATTCTGCATTTCCAGAACCATAGGGACTATCAAACTATGCTTAACGCTTTTTCCAACATCAAACTACCTTCATTTTATGCAAAAACATGTCTTTATATTTCTCATTTTGCATTTGTCTTTGAGAATTTAACTACTTAAAAACAGAAGAACATAATTTGATATATATTTAAGAAGTGGGTTTATTTTGTCTACACTATTGAAAATATTATAATCTTAATTTTGTACTTAGAGACATTGAAATGCTCAAAATGTACAAAGAATTGCCACAGGAAAATGTTTCAGTTCACAATAAATTGAAGCAATTAACATCTCAGCCAAAATAAAAGTCACTAAGTTACTTTGTATTGCTATCTATCTATCTATCTATCTATCTATCTATCTATCTATCTAATCTATTTATGAATCTATGGTAGCCTAGTGTTATCCATCTATCCATCCATCCATGTATCTATCTATTCAAACTGACTTCCACAGAGTCAGCTCCAATTGATTGTGCCACACCTTTGGGTTTCTGAGACTCTAAGTCTTTTCTTTTCTTTTTTCTTTTTTTTTTTGGGGGGGGACTGTAAATCATGATGAGAAGAAGCTGTATCTTGCTTTTCCAGTAAATTAAATGTTTATCGTATACATATATGTAACGTTGTTGTTGTTGATTGCCTTTGAGTCGAGCATGACTCATAGCTACCCTGTGAACAAAAGGCTCGAAGCCCCTCTACAACTATCATCATTTATCAAAGTTCATAGAGTTTCTGGAGGCATGTTATTTAGGAAGTGGATGCTACCCTTGCTTCATATATATATA
>NW_006400133.1:1457491-1469783 GCF_000299155.1 Elephantulus edwardii | reverse complement strand
GTTGAGTCAAAACTGACCCATAGCTGATCTTCTGGCAGGTTTTAAGACAATGTTAATTGCATGAGAGGAGGTTGCCAATACATATACAAATATATTATATTTACACATATATGTATGTGTGTTTATTTTACACAATATAACACATAATTTGTACACTGTAACAGACTTTTATATTTTTAATGACGTTTATAGCTTGTACATTAGTATCTTAAGATCTTAAGATCTTTACTTAGATACTTTTTTTTACCTTATTTATGGTAAGAGAGTATTTTATTGTTGACGTGTAAGCTTGAAAATTGGATTTTCTAGCAATTGCATCTGGTCTACAGCTATCTTAACTGCAGATGCATCATCGGGCAAATCATCAACAGCTGTGGGACTAGGACAAGAAAGAGAGTGCATCTCACACTAAGCAACAAGACTTGAGGAAGACTGGAGCAAAACCCTGTGTGAGCAAGACCAGAGAGGTCTCATGGTGGTGAGAACCTGGTGATAGTTGTGGAAAAACTGTGGCAAAGTGTAACCACAGGCATGCTGAGTTGAAGGCTACAATTAAAGGTTTTGCTGTTCTTTCAGGATGATGGAAGAAAAAGTTGGCTGCTGGAGTCTGGACTTTGACTAAGTGAGGAATGTGCCTTGGGACTGCTGGGCTAAAAACTAGACTTACACTGGGTGACAAACTTTGCCTCTTTCATTCTCCAGCTTACTTCCGTAATAAGTCTCACTCTTGTTATTACACTGTGAGTCAAGTCTGTGAGTTGACAATAAATGTTGAACTCAATGATTGGTGAAAATAAGTGCAGGAACATAGAAGGTAGCATATCTTACCTAGCAGCTATCTAGTTGCTACCATGGACATTTTTGATGGGGGTAGTTCTACTTTATCAAGTGGGTATAGATAGATTTGGCCAAACCCAAAGGGTTCAAAGGGTTGCAATGAGTCATAATCTACCATGGGCCCATAACAACAATAGCAATAATAGCAATAAATAAAAATAATGTGGTTAGCAGAAAAACATGTGAACATATGTGTATGTATCTGTAAATGTGCAAAATTGATGTTATTGTAAATGTTTTACCTTCACAAAATAGATAAAAAATTGATTTTTTTTGTGGCAACAATACTAAGTTTCTGAATTGACAAAACTGTTGGCAGGGGAAGGAGCACAGTCAGGTGCATAATGTCCACATCAGAAGTCTGTGTCTATTATAGTTGAATTAATAGTGGTGTTGTTAGTTGCTATCAAGTCAATCCTGAATCATAGTAACATTATAAACAATAGACCTTATCCTTACTCTAGGCAAATCCACCCACAAGAATGACAGTTATTATATCAATCCAGCCATGCTAACTAGGTTATGCCAAGAAATCTGGAGGACAACTATCTGGTCAACTGACTGGAAGGGATCCACATTTATTCTTATCTCAAAAAAAGGTGATCCAACAGAGTGGAAATTATGGAACATAATCACTATTATCACATACAAGCAAAATCCTGCTAAAGATTACAAAAAAGAAAATGACTGGAAAGGTGTATTAGCGGAGAACTACCAGAAATACAAGCTGGGCTTAAAAGAGGTGTTGGAACTAGAGATATTATCATCAATGTCAGGTGGACTTTAGCTGAAGGCAAAGATTACCAGAGGAATATCTATCTGAGCTTCATTGATTATGCAAAGGCATTGGACTGTAGATCACAATAAATTATGCTAAACCATGAGACGAATGAGAATTCCAGAACACTTGATTATGCTCATGTGAAATCTATACTTGGACAAAAAGGTAGTTGTCAGAACTGAGCAAGGAAATGTTGTAGTTGTTGTTGAAGTTGTTGCTGTTGTTGTTGTTGTTAGAGACCATATGAACGAAAATCCCCAACACTTACATGACTATTATCCTTTCTCCAGGTTCATAGGGTTTCTGGAGGCAAGCTATTTACGGAAGTGGATGCCACTCTTGCTTCCAAGCTTGTTTTAATAGAAGAGCTCCACCAAACACTGTCCACCATGGGTAACCATTATCGCTTTTGACACATCAGTGTCACAGTGTTAAGCTTCACAGCAATCACAAGTTACCTCTGTGTGGCAAGTGGACACACTTGAGCTATATGACCTAGAAGAATGTTTCACCAAAAACAATTAAAAAAATAGGCCTTAGGTCTGCAGATTAGAGTTATCTACTTTTGGCTTGGTAGTACCACTTTCAGTCCACAAGGCCACTGGTCTCACTTTATGTTGTTAAGCGTTATCGAGTCGTCTGCGACTCATAGTGACCCTATGAACAAAAGTCCTCGACACTTGCATGACTTTCATCCTTTGTCCAGGTACAAGGAAACATTACGTGGTTCAAAATTCAGCAAGGTAATGTGTCAGTGATGCGTCCTGTCTCCATAGCTTTTCAATTTGTTTGCGAAACAGATTATTCAGGAGGCTGAACTTTCTGAGGAGGAATGTGACATCAGGATTGGAGGAAGACTCATCAACAACCTGCATTTCTCAGATGATACATACAAACTTGCTTGCCAAAACTGAGGAGGATCCGGCACGTTTGCTGCAGAAGATCTAGGACTGTAGTTTTCAATATAGACTGAAACTTAGTATCACAAAGACAAAGATTCTCACCACTAGGCAAATTTGTAGCATCATGATAGATGGAAGAGAGATTAAGGTTGCTAACCATTTCAGCTTGCTTGGTTATACAACCAATGCTCTTGGCACCAGCAGTCAGGAAATCAAAAGGCAAATTACATTGGGGAAGTGTGCTGTCAGGGACTTCTCCAAAGTGTTAAAGAGCAATTGTCTCAGTCTAGAGACTAAGGTCTTCCTGAGACAGGCCATAGTGTTCTCAGTTACTGCTATGCGTCAGAAAGCTGAACAATGACTAAAGATGACAGAGAAAGAATCAATGCCACTGAGTTGTGGTTCTGGAAAATAGTACTGAACATATCATGGACTTCCAGGAGAACAAATAAGTCTGTCTGTAGATGGAGAAACCAAGTTTCTCCTTGAAGGTAAGGATTTTGAACCTCCTTCTCACATATTTTGGGCACATGTCCAGGAGGAATCAGTCCTTGGAACAGGACATTATGCTTGGGATGGTGGAGGGACAGCCTAAGAGAGGACGATCCTGGATGAGATGAATTGACACAGTAACTGGGGCAATTGGATTAGGTGTGTCAGAGTCAGTGGGCATGGTTCACAGTAGACCAAAGTCCAAAGTACATAGAGCCACTGTGAGCCGTGGATGACTCAATGACATATAACAACAACAACATATCAACCCGACATGTTTAGGGTCTACCTCTCTTGCTGATCCTCTACATTTCCCAGTCTGATGTCTTTTTTCTAGGGTTGATTTCTCCTGAAAATATGATCAAAGTTAGTGAGAGGAAGTTTCATCATATTTAATTATAAAAAACACTCAAGTTGGATTTTCTTCAACACAGAGTTATTTGTTCTTTTGGCAGTCCATGGCATATTTGACACTCTTCTTCAGCACTATAATTCAAAGAAATCAATTATTTTGCCATCTTTATTAATGGCCTATCTTTCCAATGCATAGGAAGCAAGTGAAAATATCATGATGTGGGTTAGGCACACCTTAGTCTTTTTTTTTTAAATTTTATTATTTTTGTGTGAGTGTACCATCAAATCGGATCTGACTGGTACAGGAGGAGATTGTTCCTCCTTCCCCAGCAGAGCATCTGGTGGATTCAAACCGTGCACCTCTGGGATTGTAGTTGCAGCTCCTTACTACTAGACCACCAGAGCTTGCCTTATACCTTAGTCTTTTAACTAACATTTCTGTTTAGCACTTTAACAAGGTTTTTGACAGTAGATTTCCCCAGTTCAACATGTCTTTTAATTTCTTGACTGCTCCTACTATGGATGTTGACTGTGCATCCAAGTAAAATAAAGGTGTTGACAACTTTATTCTTTTCTCCATCTATCTTGATGTTGTTGCCTATTGATCCATTGTTTAGGATTTTTAGTTTTGGGGTTTTTTTTAATATTGAGAAATAACCCATATTTAAGGCTGTAGTCTTTAATGTTCTCAGTAAGTGCTTTAAAGCTTCATCACTTTCCGCAAGTAAGGTTGTCTAATTGGCAAAGCAGAAGTTGTTGATGAATCTTTCTCTAATATTGCTGATACATTCTTCTTCACAGAGTCCAGGTTCTTGAATAATTTTCTCTTCTTCATAGAGCCCAAGTCCTTGAATAATTTTAAATACATATTTAATAGATATGGAGAAAAGATACAGCCCTATTACACACATCTTATGATTTTAATTCATACAGTGTTCAGACAACTCTTCTATCATCTATGTATACATTCTGCATGAGCACAATTGAACATTCTGTGATTCTCATTCTTCTCAATGTTAGCCGTATTTTATTATGATTCACACAGCAAATGCGTTCTCAATAAGACAAAAGTATATATAGTTACAGTATTCTCTGATTTCAACTGAGATCCACGTGGCTTCAGTAATGATATCCCTTGGCTACAAATTTCTGGTATGTCAATGTACCATTCTAGGCATTGTTTAAATATTCTCAGCAAGGTTTTATTTGCCTTGGCATTAATGTTATTGATTGGTACTTTATACATTCTGTTGAATCATCCTTTTTTGGAAATAGTAAGGATAGAGAGCAAGAACATCATTTTTAGGACCAAAATGTGCCCGATTAAGCCTTCTTCACTCTTAACAGTTACTTCATAAACATGTGAATATTAACAAATACATTAATAATAGCAAACAATAATTGATATCTTTAATTGTGTCAGCAAAGACATAGAATATATAATGAACTGAATACCAAAAGAACAAAAGAGTTTGTCTTAGGACAAAAGGAGTCAGAATGGTCCTTGGAAGTAAGAATGGAGACACTTTTGTCTCATGTATTTTGGATGAGAAAGGGGAAAATGCGTAGAGAATTATACTATGCTCTTTAAAGTATAAGTGAAAAAGAGAAAAGTGCTCTGAGAGAGGAATTGATATAGTGACTGCCACTATGTACCCAAGTACAGTAGAAATTGAGTATAGTTCAGAATCAGGCAATGTTTCATTTTATCGTATATAAGATTTCTGTAAGTTGAGAGCACCTGACAACAATAACATGAATGGTGGTAATATATCCTTCCAAGTCACCATATTTTAATTAAAATCTAGCTACATATTATTTATTAAGTATTGAAAATTTAAAATGATGCAGCCATTGTAAATGATGAGAGAATGAAACTTTAAATAGGAACGGTAGAGACATGTTAAACTTTTTTTTTTACTCTCTGAAACTTTAATTTAGATGAGTAGCATATTTGAACTTAAAGCATATAAAAAGGTATTCACATTTTTTAATAAGAGAAAGAATATAGGGTTAATTATTACCTATTTGAAAGAGAAAGTGTATTTTGTCTCACATTCACTGAAGTGGAAAATTAGCATGAGGCTACACAAAGAAATGGGGTGGGAGAACCCTTATTGTCAAATAGAATGAAAAGAAAAGTCATTAATTGGTGCACTTTCAGCTGCTTCTAAGAAAGATAGCACATTGTAGAAAAAGAATTAACACTGAGGTAAACAATTTAAATAGCAAAGGTCAAAAATACTGATTTCATTAAAAGCAATGTTTTTTAGATCATGTGATTTGGGACAATGCAGTGATCTTTAAGTCATGCATATCTGCATATGAAACTTGATCCCCATTCCTTTTTCTCTTTTATTTATTTTATTTTATGTGTGTGTACAGTCAAATCAGGAGGAGATTGTCCCTCCTTCTCCAGCCGAGCATCTGGTGGATTTGACTGATCCCCATTCTTTAGACCACCTTTAGAAATTCTAACATTTGTATACTAAGAGCAGATCTAAATGAAACAATCAGTAGATAATATTGTGGTGTCACTCAGGTGAGTGGCAGTGTACTTGATCAACTGCAGCTGTTATTCCCGTTGTTCTTGAACTATCAATAAAGTATATTTATACTTGGACATCAAAAAGATTTTTTCATTTTTTTTCTCCTTATATGACTGAGATATCAATTTAAGAATGTATTTTAATAGACTATTCAGAAACATGAAATCATCATTATTATTTTTCCCACCTGGGTATCTTGTTGAAGACTTTAATGATAACTTCTGAAGAGACAAGAATAGATTTATCAAACATTGTCTTCTAGGAAAAAAATTAATGGAATAGACATACTTACTAAATATGCCTTAAGTATTTTCTTAACAGTAGACTAAACTCTAACCTTCACATTCTTATTTTTGTGACTTTAAACTCAGGCAGGGAGCATAGAGATCTGTAAACAACATCAAATATCTGGAACTGCTTATCATTTAGGATGTCTGATTATAATTGTGAGAAGAAAATGCTTTGCACTGGTGAATAATCCTTGTATGAAAGAAAGTTTAGCATGTCCACTTTTTTCAACCCCAAAGCCAACAATGTTGACTCCCTCTGATTAATAATCCTTCACTAGACCTCTGACATTGACTTTTTCCTTTTTTTAAGAAAGCTTCTTTTAAAAACTTGCATTATGTCTTTGCTTGGTAAAGGTTGGTGGGAACCGCTACCTAGGAAACAACTGCAACATGACTGGGAACACTAGCTGGCACCCAGAACTGACATCTGCATTGCAGAGAAATTGGCACTTTCCTGAGTCTTTGTCCCCTCTAAGGTGGAAATAGCTGCCTTTCCACCTAGGAACTTCTGAAAAGGAGATGCACATATACTTGGGAATTAGAGAATAGCTAGAATTAGGAATTGAATTGCTAGAAAACTGATGCTTTCTTGAGTCTTTTTACTGTGGAAAATAAATAGTTGGCCCAACAATAAGCCTTGGTATGACGGAGAGGTAAATGCCATTAGTAACTACTCAAACCTGGAGATCACACTGTAGGACCTTATCACTTTTCTGGGTGTTTCCTGTGAACAATGTATCCCAGATAGCACTTGGGACTTTGACTACATCTGAAAGAAACTCCACTTCACGCTCATCAAACTACAGTTAATAGAAAGAGTTGGCAAAGGGTTAGGCAAGGGGAAAGAACTATGCTCCATGATTCACTAGAATAAAGGAACAGATCGGCCTGTAGATGATGAAGATCAGCAGAGAAGACTGCCACTGGGAAACTCAATTGAGGGGCAACACTTTACATTTGCAACCTATCAAAAACATCATAAAAACAGAAAGGAAATGTCAAAAACCTGCACAGATACAACAGAAACTATCTCACACATATCAAGCACTCTACATAATGTCGAAAAGCAGCAGGCAGCATCAAGTATTATGAAAATAAAAAAAAACAACCCCCCAAAACAGAAAAACCAACCAGCCTTCTCCTAAAAAAATATACCCAATTCCAGACTCAGTGAATGCCCCAGAGAATGGGAAACAGACTAAATACACTGACATGCAGTTATATGAAAAAGTTACAAATGGTGGAAGAAAGACAAAGCCATAAATAATATTGATGCACCAGAAGCATGAAGCTAGATGAAATATCCACGTGGAGTTCCATAAAAAGCTAATGAAGAAGTTACAAGTGATAGAAGAATGAATTGAAACCATATATAAAGAGATACAAGAACTAAAAAAATCCTCATGAGGCAGAGAGGATACAACTAACATGTTGTTGTTGTTGTTATGTGCCATCGAGTCGCCTGTGACTCATAGCGACCCTATGTACAACAGCCCTAAACTCCGTTCTGTCCTGTGCCAATCGCACTGTCTCTGACACTCCCATCCCAATTATCCCAGTCACTGAATCAATCCACCTCATAGAGGACCTTCCTCTCCTGTGCCATCCCTCCACCCTCCCAAGCATGATGTCCCTAAGGACCAGTCTCTCCTCACAACATGTCCAAAGTAAGTTAGACGGAGCCTCAGAATCCTTGCCTCCAAGGAGCCACCCGGTTTAACCCTCTCCAGGACAAATCTGTTTGTTTTCCTAGCAGTCCATGGTATTCTAACATAGTACTGGAAATAACAGAAAAACATGAAAATGCAATCCAGAATATCAAGACTGAAATGGCAGAATTCTTCAACAT
The DNA here is from genome assembly GCF_000299155.1 of Elephantulus edwardii. Taxonomy (NCBI): domain Eukaryota; kingdom Metazoa; phylum Chordata; class Mammalia; order Macroscelidea; family Macroscelididae; genus Elephantulus; species Elephantulus edwardii. The sequence continues at coordinate 1,461,729 of NW_006400133.1, read as the reverse complement.
GCTCAAGGGACAAAAAAGAAGAATAAAAGGAATAGAATAGAGAGTCAGTAAGACAGAAATCAAGTCCTCGGAGAAAGACATCATGCTTGGAAGAGTGGAAAGACAATGAAAGAGAGGAAGACCATGGATGAAATGGATTGATTCAGTGACTCATGTAATGGTATAGACCTATCAGAGACAATGAGGTTGGCTCAAGGTAGAGCAGGGTTCAGAGTTATTATACAGAGTGTCACACTTTGAATCACAAGCTACTTGATGGCACATAACAATAACCAACATGGAATTTCTATGTTCAGCTTTTTGAGGAAGTGTTAAAATTCTTTTCAGAGTGGTTGCACCATTTTATAATCAGATTAACAGTGTATTAGAGTTCCAAACTCTCTACATGCACTCCAACATTTATTACTTGTCAAATGGTCAAACTTTGTCTCTGCTACTGGGGTGAGATTGTATTTCATTGATGGGTTTGTTGGTTTGTTTGGGGTTTTTTGTTGTTGTTATTGGTTATTGTTTCTTTTCATTAATGTTTTGATTTTATTTTTCTGAATGCCAGAAATTTTGAGCCTTTTTCCCATGTGTGTAGGCTATCTTAATTTCTTTTATGAAAAGTCTTTCCATGTCTCTTGTCCATTTTGTGATTGGGTCATGTCATTTTTTTGTTTGTTTGTTTGTTTTTTGGATGCCCTATAGTATTCTGTAAACTTGTTATAACACCCTCGTCTTAGATATTATTGCCACTCTTTTTACAATAATACTTTTAACTTAGAGGGTAGACTTTTAACTGAGGTAGACTTCCTCAAAGCAGAGTCTACCCTTATGATAAGGATAGATTAAAGCATTCAGGCAATTGAATACTTTCATTTCTGATGTGGCATAATGTAAAATTAAATAAAACCCATTTACTAACATCAATTTTTTAATAATAATAGTAGTGTGTGTGTGTACCGTCAAATCAGATCTGACTGCTACAGAAGGAGATTGTTCCTCCTTCTCCAGCAGAACATCTGGTGGATTTGAACCACGTACCTCTGGGATTGCAGTGCAGTTTTTTGCCACTAAGCCACCAGAGCTCACCCAGAGACGTTCAGGCTGGGTTCAGAAGGGGTCGTGGTATAAGGGATATTGTAGCTAATGTTAGATGGATCTTAGCTGAAAGCAGAGAATACCAGAAGAATGTCTATCTGTGTTTCATTGATTATGCAAAGGCGTTTGACTGAGTGGATCATAACAAACAGTGGCTGACTCTGAGAAGAATGGGAATCCCAGAACATTTGATTGTGCTAATGAGAAAACTATACTTGGACCAAGAGGCAGTCGTCAGAACAGAGCAAGGAAACACTGCATGTTTCAAAATTGGGACGTGCGTATGCAGGGATGTGTCCTGTCTCCATACCTTTTCAACCTGTATGCAGAACAGATTATCTGGGAGTCTGGGCTCTATGAGGAGAAATGTGGGGTCAAGATTGGTGGAAGATCTATCAACAATCTGTTATGCAGATGATACAACCCTGCTTCCTGAAACTGAGGAGGACCTGAAGTGCTTGCTGCAGGGGGTCAAGGACTGCAGCCTACAATACAATATGGATTGAGGCTCAATGTCAAGAAGACAAAGATTTTCATCACTGGGCCAATTGGCAGTATCAGAATGGGTGGTGAAGAGATTGAGATTGTTCATAGCTTCAGTTTGCTTGGCTCCACAGTCAACACTCTCGGCACCAGCAGCCAGGAAATTAGAAGACGCATTGCCATGGGAAAGTGTGATGTTAGGGGCCTCTCCAAATTACTGAAGAACAGTGGTGTCTCTCTGGAGACTAAGGTGCGTCTGATACAGGCCATGGTCTTTGCAATCACTCGTTATGCATCAGAGAGTTGCACAATGACCAAGAAGGATAGGAGAATTGATGCCTTTGAGTTGTGGTACTGGAGAAGAGTATTGAGAATACCATGGACTGCTAGGAAAACAAACAGATTTGTCCTGGAAAGGGTTAAACCGGGTGGCTCCTTGGAGGCAAGGATTCTGAGGCTCCGTCTAACATACTTTGGACACGTTGTGAGGAGAGACCGGTCCTTAGAGAGGGACATCATGCTTGGGAGGGTGGAGGGACAGCACAAGGGAGGAAGGCCCTCTATGAGGTGGATTGATTCAGTGACTGGCATAATTGGGATGGGAGTGTCAGAGACAGTGCGATTGGCACAGGACAGAGTGGAGTTTAGGGCTGTTGTACATAGGGTCACAAAGAGTCGCAGGTGACTCGACGGCACATAACAACAACAACAACAATGGTGGCAGGTGTGTCAGAGACAACAATATTAGATCAGGATTGGACAGGATTCAAAGCTATGGTGCATGGAGTTGCTATAAATCTCAGGAGACTTGTTGACATATAACAACAACAAAAACATATATAAACAACATATTTCTGACTGTACAGTATGGAGAAGATTAATACAATTAATATTACTAACTATATACAATATATATTGCTTGAAATTCTAGTAATGAAATGAAAAGAATAAAAATTATCCCCGACAGTAAGTGGAGGAAAGGAATCTCCAATCCATGAGAATGCAGAAATCTTTGGGAAACTATTTATTTAAGCAAATTAGGAAGTTGTAGACACATTGGATTAAAAAAAAAGTACTTTTAGCTCATGATTGTTTATTGTAGCATAAATCTATTTTTTGGGGTAACTCTCTCTGCTGTCTCCAGTAGTACTTATAGAGTGCATTGAAAGGAGTATCTGCAGAAGATATACAAATCAAACTAGCACTCTAAAAGGACCTGAACAGTAGATTGTTTAAAGAATAAGAGTTCACAAATGTACAGAAGAATTTGCGTGATGATGCTAAATAGAGTATACCCTGCTGGACAATAAGCCATATTCACAGTCACAAAGCATAATAGCTCAAATGCCCAAAATGCTGTTTACAATAATTCATTACATAAAACCTGAAAAACACAGCTTGAAAAAGAAAAATTAAAACAAAATACAAAACCCCAAAAAGTATTAAGACAAATACAAAATTTGTGAAGTGTTGAAATTATTTGTCCATTATTCTAAAAGTAACCTAAAATATGTTTTAATGATCAATTATAACTTATCATTAAGAACGTTAAAAACAATCTCTTAGTAAAGAAATATAAAAGAATCTCACTAAAAAAAACAACAGAAAGTGATAATAGAATCTGTGCTGGAAGGTTTAATAGGAGAATGGAGCTAATGAGTAAAAAAATCAATAAACTTTTTGATTGTTATTGTGTATCGCAGAGTTGGAACTGACCTGTAACTGACCCTGTGATAGATTTTCAAAAGCAATTAATCACATGGGAGGAGATTGCCCATCTTTCTCCCTCTCAGCAGCTGGTGGCCTCAAACCTTGTGCCATTGGGATTGCAGGGCAGCTCCTTGCCACTACTAAAGAAGAGATAAATAGATTAGGAGGGAGGCAAAATTAACATTTTCTTGAAGGTAAGAGGGGCAGTTAATATTTTTTTAACTATTTGTCTCATCAGAATACAGAATGATTCTTGTTATGTGCCATCTTGTCACCTGTGACTCAAAGCCATAAACCCTGCTCTACCCAGTGCCAATCTTACTGTCTCTGACACACCTACCTCCATTACCCCAGTCACTGAATCAATCCATCTCATCAAGGGTCTTCCTTTTCCTGTGCTGTCACTCCACACTCCCAAACATGATGTCCCTCTCCAAGGACTGGTCCTGCATTACAACATGACCAAAGTGTGTTAGAGGAAGTTTCAGAATCCTTGCCTCCAAGAAGCAGCCATGTTTCACCCTTTCTGGGATGAATATGTTTTGTTCTCTTAGCAGTCCATGGTATATTCAATACTATTTTCCAGCTCCAAAGCTCAAAGACACCAATTCTCCTTCAATCACCCCTTGTCATTGTCCAACTCTCTGATGCATAGCAAGTAATTGCGAAGACTAGGGATATTGTTGCTGATGTTAGATGGATCTTAGCTGAAAGCAGACAATAACAGAAGAATGTCTATCTGTGTTTCATTGATTATGCAAAGGCATTTGACTGCGTGGATCATAACAAACTGTGGCTGATTTTGAGAAGAAGGGGAATCCCAGAACATTTAGTCGTGCTAATGCAAAACCTTTTTTCCGGCGTGCTCCTGGGCAGAAGGAAGACTTGAGGGCGGGCACAAGAAATCCAGCCAGATAAGAGATGAAGGGGTGTTTTTTCAAAGGTACCCTGCTTTTCTGGGG
>NW_006400133.1:1398160-1453722 GCF_000299155.1 Elephantulus edwardii | reverse complement strand
GGAGACTAAGGTGCGTCTGATACAGGCCATGGTTTTTGCAATCACTTGTTATGCATCAGAGAGTTGGACAATGACTAGGGAGGACAGAAGGAGAATTGACGCCTTTGAGCTGTGGTGCTGGAGAAAAGTACTGAATGTACCATGGACTGTCAAGAAAACGAATAGATTCATCCTAGAAAGGGTTAAACCAGGCTGCTCCTTGGAGGCAAGGATTCTGGGGCTTCACCTGACATAGTTTGGACATGTTGTAAGAAGAGACAGGTCTTTGGAGAGGGACATCATGCTGGGCAGAGTGGAGGGACAACGCAGGAGGGGAAGACCCTCTAAGAGGTGGATTGATTCAGTGACTGGGGTAATCGGGATGGACGTGTCAGAGGCAGTGAGATTGGCACAGGATAGAGCAGGGTTTAGGGCTGTTGTACATAGGATCGCTATGAGTTGCAAACGACTCGACGGCACAGAACAACACAGCAACCACATGCCTGGGTTAAGTGCACCTCAGTCTCTAAACTGACGTCATTGTTCTTCAGTACTTTGGAGAGGTCTCTGACAGCTGACTTTCCAAATGCAATTCATCTTTTGATTTCCTGACTGCTGGTACCAAGAGTGATGATACTGTAGCCAAGTAAACTAAAGGTGGTAAGAATCTCAATCACCTCACCATCTATTATGATGCTGCCAATTGGCCTAGTGGTGAAAATCTTTATTTTCTTGATGTTGATCTTCAATACATGTGAAGGCTGGAGTCTTTGACCTTCTACAGCAAGGGATTCAGGTCCTTCTCAGTTTCAGCAAGTAGATGGTTGATGAGACTTCAGTCCTGATGCCACATTTTTCCTAATATAGCCCAGCCTCCTGATTGATCTGCTCTGCGTATAGACTGAAAAATTTTGGAGACAGGATACATCCCGGGTGTGCACTCTTTCTGATTTTGAACTATACAGTGTTTCCTTGCTCTGTTGTGATGACTGCTTCCTGGTACAACTATAGGTTTCACCTAAGCATAATCAAGTGTTCTGGGATCCCCATTCTTCTCAGAGTCAGCCACTTTGTTGTGATCCACACCGTCAAATGTTTTTGCATAGTCAATGAAACACAGATAGATGTTTCTCTGGTACTCCCTGCTTTCACCCAAAATCCACCTAACTTAAGCTACTGTATCCCTAGTACTATGGCCTCTTCTAAACCCATTTCAGGCATGTTTCTGTTGATGTGCTGTTCCAGTCATTTTTTTTTATAGTCTTCAGCAGAATCCTGCTTGCATGTGATATCAATGATATTGTTTTATAATTTTCACACTCTCTCAGGTCACCTTTGCTTGCAATGGAACAGATGTAGATCTCTTCCAGTAAGTTGGCCAGAAGATTGTCCTCCAGATTTCTTGGCACAACTTGGTGAGTACATCCAGAGCAGTATCTTTTTGTTGAAATATGTCAATTGTCATGTCATCAATTCCAAGGGCCCTATTTTTGCCTATTATTTCAGAGCAGCTTGAACTTCTTCCTTCATCCCCACAGGCTCTTGCTCATACATTATTTTATGAAATTCTTCTGTGTTTGCCAATTCCTTTTCATACAATGACTCTGTATTCTCTTTCTATCTTCTTTTAATGCTTCCTGGATCGCTTCTGAAGTATTGGAAACTTGAGGGTTGAATTTGTTCTTTAGTTCTTTCCGTTTAAGAAATGCCAAGTGAGTTCAGTCCCTTTAATTTTCTGACTTCAGTTGTTTATACATTTCATTGTAATACTTTACTTTGCATTCCCACACTGCCTCCTGCAAAACTTCTATTCAGCTGCTTAATATCTGAATTTCTTCCCTTTGCTTTGACTTCTCAGCGATCTAGTGCCATATTCGGAGTCTCTTCTGAAATCCTTCTTGCTCTTTTCTTCCTCTTTTTTCTTTACAGAATTATTAACCCACAAAAATTATCCAAAGAAAACAATTACTTAAAATTTCGAAATTTTAATGGAAAAATGAGCTTCGAACGATACCAATTGGTGCAGTCCTTGACCTTCTGCAGCAAGCACTTCAGTTCCTCCTTTGCTTCAGCAAGAAGAGTTGTGCCATCTGCATATCACAGTTTGTTGATGAGTATTCCTCCAATCCTGATGCCACATTCTTCTTCAAACAGCCCAGCCTCCCGGATGATCTGTTCTGCATGTAGATTGAAAAGGTATGGAGATAGGAAACATACCTGGCATGTACGCTTCACAATTTTTAACCATGTAGTGTTTTCTTGCTCCGTTCTGACAACTGCCTCCTGGTCAAAATACAAGTTTCTCAGAGCACTAATAAATGTTTTGGGATTCCCATTCTTAGGGTTAACCAAGTTTACTGTGATCCACACAGTCAAATGCATTTGAATAATCAATGAAACACAGGTATTGCGTTTTCCCAATATGGATTAAAGCTCAAAATCAAGAAAACAAATATTCTCACCACTGGGCTGATTGGCAGCATTATGATAGATGGTGAAGAGATAGAGATTGTTACCAGCTTTAGTTCGCTTGGCTCCACAATCAACACTCTTGATATCAGCAGCCAGGAAATCAAAAGATGAATTGCATTATGAAAGTCTGCTGTAAGAGACATCTCCAGAATACTGAAGAACAACAACATCACTCAGGAAGCTTAGATGCACCTGATCCAGGCCATAGTATTCTCAATTGCTTGATATGCATCAGAAAGCAATACAATGACTAGGGATGCTAGAGAATTGATGCCTTTGAGCTATGGCACTAGAGAAGAGTGTTGAATACAATATGAACTGCCTGGAGAACAAACTGATTCATCCAGTAGAGGGTGAAACCAGGATGCTCCTTGGAAGCAAGGTTTCTGAGGCTTTATCTGACACATTTGGGCAAGGAAGGATGAGTTCTTGGAAAGTGATATCATGTTTAGAATGATGGAGGGACAGCACAAGAGGGGAAGATCCTCAGTCAGATGGATTCATTGAGTGGCTGGTGTAATGAGGGTAGTTGTGCCAGAGTCAATAAGTTTGGCACAGGATAGAGCAGGTTTCAGTTCTATTGTACACAGGATTGCTATGAGTCACAAGAGACTCAACAGCATATAACAGTAACAATAACAACAAAGGAAAAAATAAACCCATATATTCAACAAGATGAACAAATCTGAAATATACTAAATTCAAGAAAACTTACACCAAGAAACTCAAATTTCAGAAAATAATAACAAAAGAAGAAACAACATGAAAGCAGTTATAAAAAAATGACACATTATTTACAGAAGAACATCAATTCAGATGACAGCATATTTCTCATCTTAAATCAAGAAGAATTGGCACAACATTTTTAATATGATGTTGGAAAAGAACTGCCAATCATTAATTCTATATCTGGTAAACTATCCTTCAGGAATGATTGGAAATAACAACATTCCCAAGATATGTCAAAGGAAAACAAACATAATTTGTCACTGGCAGATCTAGCTTTAATAAATGGCTAAAATAAGTTCTCCAAACAAAAAACAGTAAAGGAAAGAATCATACAACATCATGTAGGAAACAGGACTGAAAAAGTGAAAATATCAGTAAATATGTTCTTCATTAGTATTTATATAATATGTGATGATTTAACTAAAATTGTAACAAAGTCTGATATTAAGACAATAAACTGAAGGTAAATTGAACTAGTGAAATTTCCACACTTTATATGAAGTGCTAATATATCAATACCATTTAACCATCATAAATGACTTAAATGTATTGCAATATGAAGAACAAGCTCTAAGAAAATTATACAACTATTAAAATATTATCTCTCCAAATTATCTTTGAAACAAGAAAGCAATAAACAATACAGTTTCTTTTATAACATCGAATTATTGCAAAAATAAGTTATATAATGGTTAAATGGTTAAAAAATTGTAGTACATCCATTCTATGAAATACTGATGTATTATTCAAATTAATTAATCTCTAGGGTAGTGTGCTCTGAGAGACAACAATCACAAAAGGTTTCTGACAGCGGAATGCTGTTATGTAATACTAATAGAATGAAAAAAATTGGTGAGACTAGCTGATTTCTTTGTAGATTGCTGAGATTATCCAATCCCCTTGTGGAATCACAGATAGCCAATCCCCTTGAGGATAGGCTAACATACTCCATTGACATATTTCCACTTATCCACATAGCATACATACTCTCTCCTTAATTATTACAGTGTAAAATAGTTAATCTTTTGGCTAGGAAATAATTTTTAATTATAATCCTTTATCACTCAGACTAGTCCTGAACTATTTTTCATTCCAGAGACTAAGATACACTTGACCCAGCCCATGGTTTTGCAAGTACGTGCTATGAATTTGAGTGTAAGATAATGAATAAGAATGACAGAAGAATCAATGCCTTTGAGTTGCAATGCTGAAGAAGAGTATTGAACATACTATTCACTTCCAAGAAAACAAATAAGTCTGTCCTGGAGAAGGTAAAATCAAGTTATTCCCTGGAGGCAAAGATTGTGAAAGTCTGTCTTACATACTTTAGGCATGTTGCCAGGAGGGACTAATTTTTGGAGGAAAACATGCTTGGAAGGGTTGAGGGTTTGGAGCAAGAGAGGTAGACTTTGGATGAGATAGACTGACACAGTAATTGGCATTGGGGGCAGATGTGTCAGAGAGAATGAGAGCGGCTCAAGATAAGGCAGGATTCAGAGCTATTTTTCATAAGGTCATCAGGAGTTGTGGACTCAATAGTACATAACAACAAAAATAACAATATATCAATAACATAAAACACATGACCAATTAAGATAACTTTTATTTATTACAGTGAATTTTCTAATGAATACAGTAATTTTAATATTTTGTAAATTTGTAGGAATCTTGAAAGAGCTATACTTTCATATAGTTACCAATTTATTTATTTCATCATTTGTAATATGATCAAGAACTATTGGTGTTGATAGATGAAGTTCAAACTGTCCAGAAGCCAGTAGTGAAAAAACAAATGTCCAGAAATACGTTTATTTTTGTGAAATTTGAGCGATGCTCACTAATCTACACCAAAAAATTTGGAAAACTGCCATTGGCTAACCAAGTGGGAGGAACCCATATTTGTCCTTAATAAAATTTAATTGCAGAAATTACCAGATAATATCACAGACATGTAAAATTTTGCTGATTGATGATTCAAAACTAGTTGGAGGACACTCACGAGAAATAGTGAGAAATTCTAGCCAGATTCAGAATACCTGGAATGAAAATATTGCTAGTAGCAAATAGATATTAGTTGAAAACAAGAAGTATCATAAAGATTCATGCTTGTGTTGTTCCGATTGTTGGAAGACATTCAAATGGATTGGTGATAACAAAGAAGTGGGATTTCTAGAACACTTAATTATGTTTATACACAACATGTATAGGAACAATGAAGGAGGGTTTTTTTTTTTCAAATAGAAACAAAAGTCATGGCATACATTGAGAACGATATGTATCTAGATTGTATTTCTTTGCTTATTCATCTATAATATATAAATATGCAGATAGCTCAGTCTTGTTTGCTGAAAGTCAGGGACACTTGAAGTAGTTACTGAAGATTAAATAATTAGAAAAAAAATTATCTACAGGAATACATTTGTCTAAGCAATTCTTAAATTCTAATGAGAACTTTCCTAGAACATTGATACAAAGTTCTCTCCACTTTAATAAACCAAAAAAATAAATATACAGACAATTTCAAATTTTTAACTGTTTTTTTTTTTTCAGTGTATGGGTATCCCTGAGTTAAGAACCCAACTACTAGAAAGACTTGACAATTCAAGCTTATACAAAGGTGCCTTTGAAGACATCGTGATCTGTTTTTGAAAGATTATAGCATTGAAAATTCATGGAACAGGTCTAATTTATATTCCCAGAGTGGTAATCAATCAGGGTCAACATGATTGTAACTAAAAAAAATTATAACTAGTTCCATCAACATAACATAATATGACATTAAATAGCAAAAAATATATACAATGTATGCAAGTAAATATGTTTTTAAAGGCACTTGTATACCAACTTAATGTAGTTAATAGGAGCACTCTTGTGGTCTAGTGGTAAGAAGCTGCAGTGCAATCCGGAAGGCAGCTGTTCTAATCCACCAGCTGCTCTGTGGAAAAATGTGGTCAATATCGCCCGTGCAATTAACTGCCTCTGAAAATCCTTGGAAATCAGCTATGGGTTGGTTCCTACTTGATGGCATATAACAACAATGTTAACTAGGTAGCTGTAGTTGGACAATTCATTGTAGTTGGATAATAAATAAGGACGATAGAAAAACCAATGCCTTTGAATTTTAGTGTTGGAAAGAGTATTGAATGTGCTATGGACTGTCACAAATACAAAACAATTATGTCTTGGACAAAATGGAATTAAGGTTCTTCTTAAAGGCAAGGATGGTGAAATTTTGTCTCATATACCTTGATTATGTTGTAAGAAGTGGCCAACTGTTGTAAAACGTGACTGACATCAGGGTGAGGGAAGACAGAAAAGGAGGGGAGGAATGATGTATATTGCATTGGAACAGATGAGGGAGATATATTAAAAGGGATTATTTAAAGGAGTATAGGAATGGGTATTCTTGTCATTACAGAAGTCTAGAATGAAAGCTGCATAGTGGAGTGAACTTGGGAGGAGGGATTGCATAACAATGAGTTTTTCTTTTCAAGGAGAAGAGTGATTGAGGGAAGAGGGGTTGGGCAGGGAGAAAAGTGAAAAAATGAATGACTGGAAATCCTAAGTCTCTGTAAACTTTCATTAAAATTAATAATAATAAAAAAAATGGCCAGTGCTTAGAAAAACTTCATGCTTGAAAAAATGGAAGGTGATCGAAAGAGAGGACGATTCTCAGTGAGACTGATTGACACAGTGATTGTAACAATGGGTTCAATTATATCAGAAATGACCCCAAAAGTCAGGGCAGGGCACAGTCATAGACTGAAAGGGTTGTCAATTGTAGTCAACTCGAAGAAACCTAACAACAATGTCGTTCAAGTGTTGTGTTATGTGCTGTGAAGTTGAAGCAGACTCCTAGCTGGCCATCCAGCCGATTTTCAGATGTAGTAAATTATGCAGGATAAGATTGCTTGCCTTTCTCCAGTAAACCAACTGGTGAATTCAGCTCCCTGCCTTTGAGTTAACAGTAGTGCAAATCTTACCACTGGGTGACCACAGTTCCAGAATGTATAATCATAAAAATAAATTTGTTATATGCTTTTTTTAAAAAGGGGTATGATTACATGAGACAAAGCAAAGAAAATCTGATAATAACTAACCCCCCCAAATAAACCAAAACACTTTCTGAAGATGGCAAAAGAACTAGAAGAAAATCTTCTTAGACTTGGTGTAGAATCTATGATAATTATAATGTCATCTGTGACTCATAGAGATCCTATGAACAGCTCTAAACCCTGCTCTATTCTAAGCTAACCTTATTGTCTCTGATACACCTAACTCCATTATCCCAGTCACTGAGTCAATCAATCTTATTTAGGGTCTTCCTCCCTTGCACTGTCCCTTCATCCTCATAAGCATAATGTCCATCTCCAAGGACTAGTCCCTCCTTGCAAAATACCCAAAATATGTCAGACAGAGCTTTAGATTCCTTGCCTCTAAGGAGCAGCCTTATTTCGCCCTCTTCAAGATGAACCTGTTTGCTCTCATGGCAGTTCATGTTATATTCAATAGTCTTCTCCAGCACCACAGCTCAAAGTCATCAATTCTCCTTCTCTCATCCCTGGTCATTGTCTAGCTTTCTGATGCATAGCAAGTAATTGCAAAGACTATGGCCTGGATGAGGCACACCTTAGCCTCCAGACTGACATTGTTGCTCTTCAGTACTCTGGGGAGGTCCCTAACAACACACTTTCCCAATGCAATTTGCTTGATTTCCTGGCTTTTACTACTAAGAGTGTTGATTGTGGAGCAAAGCAAACTAAAGCTATCAAAAATCTCAATCTCTTTATCATCTATAATGATACTGCCAATGAGTACAGTGGAGCGAATCTTTGTTTTCTTGATGTTGAGCTTCTATCAATGTTTGAAAGCTGTCATCCTTGACCTTCTCCCTTAAGCACTTCAGGTCTTCCTCACCTAATAAGGTTGTGTCATCTGCATAACGCAGGTTGTTGATGACTCTTTCCTGATGCCGCATTGCTCCTCATACAGCCCAGCCTTCTGGATGATACTTTGAAAATATATGGATATAGGACCCATCCCTGGTGTATGCTCTTCCTAGTTTTGAACCATGTTCTGGAATTCCCATTCTTCTCAGCGTTAGCCAGAGTTTGTTGTGATAGACATAGTCAAATGCCTTTGCATTGTCAATGAAAAACAGACATAACTCTGGTATTGTGCTTTCAGCGAAGATGCATCTAACATTAACTATAATATCCCTAGTACCATGACCTCTTTTAAACCCAGCCTACACATCTGGCAGTTCTCTGTTGATAGGCTGTTCCAGTCATTTTTTTTAAATTATCATCAGAATCTTGTCTGCATGAGATATTAATGATATTGTTAGATAATTTCCACACTCTGTTTGGTCAGCTTTATTTATTTATTTTCTTAATGAAAACAAATATAGATCTCTTCCAGTCAGTTGGAGAGGTGGTTTTCCTCCAGATATCTTGGTACAACATGGTGAGCACATTCAGGGTAGTATCTGTCTGTTGAAATAAGTCAATTGATATGACATCAATCCTGGGGCCTTGTTTTTTGTCAATTCTTCAGAGAAGTTTGAACTTCTTCATCACTGCAGACTCTTACTCAGCTTTTCATATTTGAAATATAATAATATCCTTATCATTATAATATGATACAATTACAAAATATATTTGGAAGAGCACATTTCTATATTTTCTCAACTTCTTTAGCAGTAGAAAATAAATATATCTACTGTATTAAATTTTTTCTTTTAAATAAAGTATATATAATTTTAAGTGTTTTAAACTTGTTTGAATTATACTTATAATAACAAAGAAAGCCTTCTTTAGCAAGATGCATCTAAATACCTTTCTAAAAATATCATAATTATTTAGAGTATGTTTATGCACAAACAGGAAAATTATTTTTACTCTACTTTTTAAAAATTGTAATGCAATATACATTATTCTGAATTGAGAGTTCTACCCTATTACTCCTTAGCTAAAATTATTTAAAATTAAAGATAAATAAAATTTAAAATGAAATGAAAGGGATTTTCTTTTCCAGAAACTTTAAAGAGATGCAGCTGTTCAAGCTAAAGAAATTATTATAATTTATTAGTGTCAATCAAAGACGTGAGTTCCATCTCCTGATTAAATCAGTACAAAAGATCTTCTAAACATGTACTTCAGCTGCCACCAAGTGACAAATCAATCAAGAGAGACAATACAAATGAGTGATTAGACTACAGGCAAAATACAATACGATATGGGTGGCATTTTCCACCTCATCAAAGCCCTGTTATTAATCAGAAAATGGGAATGACCCTTCATTACATTTATTTTTATTTAAATATTAAAAGGTTTCAATGTGAACATTTGTACTCTACAACACTGAAATAACTAAGGCAAAATTTGAATGGGCTTTAAGGGAAAAATAGAATTTGCTTAAGGGAAAAATAGATTTATTTAAATTCACTCACTCATTGTGGGTGGACAGAAACTGCTTTTAATCAAAGGAAAAAAAAACAGGTTATTAAAGTAAACAATAAAAATGTCAAGGTTTTCCCCAAGCATTCTAGATTGATTCACACTCTTATCAAGTAGGTTGTCAAATTCAAATCGATTTGGTTTCTATCACAAAGTTTAAAGATTTCAGGCAAATGACAAATGAAATTATAAAAATTCTGGCAACATTTAATTTATAGGTCAGATGAAAATTTTGCTTGTTTATATTAAGACATGTGTTATTTTAGCTCTCTCATTAAACACATCTGAAAAGTCATTATCCCATCGATGTTCTTTGTTTCCTGAAAAATATATGAAAGTGTATTCTGTCAAAAGTAACCTATTTTCTTTTATCTGAGGAACTTTATTCTCCATATATCAGTTGTGTAACTCTAGTACCTAACAACTTACTTTCATAAATATGTATTTTGCTTGATTTTATTAATCAGAAAAAAGTCCAAGAAGTGTATCAATGTAAAATATAGGTGCAAATGGATAATGTGCATTCAAGTTCATGGGAATATAATAATGATTTTCAAGAAAATATACTTTTTAAAAAAATTTATGTATGTAGTATGACTTTTCTGAAGGCAAAGGAATGTTGTTGTTGTTGTTATTATGTGCCATTGAATTGCTTGTGACTCATAGCTACCCTATGTACAAGAGCCCTAAATGCTGCTCTATCCTGTACCAACCTCGCCATCTCTGACACACTCATTCCCACCACCCCAATCACAGAATCGATCCATCTCATCGAGGGTCTTCCTCTCCTGCACCCTCCCTCCACTCTCCCAAACATGATGTCCCTTTCCAAGGTTCCTCCTTGCTACATGACCAAAGTATGTCAGACGAAGCTTCAGAATCCTTTGACTCCAAGGAGCCAGCTTCACCCTCTCTAGGGAAAATCTGTTTGTTCTCCTCACAATCCATGGTATATTCCCCACTTTTCTCCAGCATCACAGCTCAAAGGAATCAAGTCTCCTTTCATCCCTAGGCACTATCCAACTCTCCAATGCATAGCATGTAATTGCCCAGATCAGGCACACCTTAGTCTCCATTCTGAAGTCATTGCTCTTCAGTACTCTTGAGAGGTCCCTCACAACTGACTTTCCCAATGCAGTTCATCTCTTGATTTCCCGGCTGCTGTTACCAAGAGTGTTGACTGTGGAACCAAGTAAACTAAAGCTGTTAACTATCTCAATCTCTTCATCATCTATACTGATGCTACCAGTTGGCCCAGTGGTGAGAATCTTTGTTTTCTTGATGTTGAGCTTCAATCCATATAGGAGGCTGCAGTCCTTGATCTTCTTCTGCAAGCGCTTCAGGTCCTCCTCAGTTTCAACAAGCAAGGTTATGCCATCTGCATAATGCAGATTGTTGATGACTCTTTCACCAATCCTGATGCCACATTCCTCCTCGTACAGCCCAGTGTCTCAGATGATCTGTTCTGCATACAGACTGAAAAGGTATGGAGGCAAAATACATCCCTAACAGACCCCTTTCTTGATTTTGAACCATGTAGTGTCTCTACTCTGGTCTGACAACTGCCTCTTGATCCAAGTTCAGATTTCACATAAGCACAATCAAATGTTCTGGCATTCCCATTCTTCCCAGAGTCAGCCATAGCTTGTTGAGATCCACACAATCAAAAGCCTTTGCATAGTCAATAAAGCATAGATAGACATTCCTCTGGTATCCTCTGCTTTCTGCCAAGATCCATCTAACATTAGCTATAATATCCCTAGTGCCACTACCTCTTCTAAATCCAGCCTGCACACCTGGCAGTTCTCTGTTGACATACTTCTCCATTCATTTTTGGATAATTTTCAGCAGAATATTGCTTGCATGTGATATCAATGACATTGTTCAATAATTTCCACACTCTGTTGGGTCACCTTTATTGGGAATGGGAACAAACATCAATCTCTTCCAGTCAGTTCGCCAGCTGGATGTCCTCCAAATTTCTTGGCACAACTTAGTAAGCACATTCAGGGCAGTGTCTGTTGAAATATGTCAACGGGTACCCGTCAACTCCTGGAGCCTTGTTTCTTGCCAGTTCCTTCAGAGCACCTTGCACTTCCTCCTTAATCACAACAGGCTCTTGTTCATATGTTAGTTTATGAAATTCTTCTATGTCAGCCAATTCCTTTTGACTCAGTGACTCTGTGTACTCCTTCCATCTTCTTTTAACACTTCTTGGACCATTTAACATTCTGCCCAAAGTATCCTTAAGAATTGCCACCTGTGACTTGAATTTGTTTAACCCCTTCAGCTTAAGAAATGCTGAGACAGTTCGACCCTTTTGATTTTCTGACTCCAGCTCTCTGTACATTTTGTTATAGTATCTTGCTTTGTCGTCCCGAGCTGCCTTTTGAAATTTTCAGTTCAGCTCTCTCTTTTCTTTCTTGGTTTCTTCCATTAGCTTTGGCTTCTCAGCACTCTAATGCGGTATTCAGAGTCTCATCTGACATCCAACTTGGTCGTGAATAGAAGCACAAAAACAATTAAGTCTTGAGTTGTAACACTTAAGAAGTCATAATATTCAATGACACAGGAAACATCAAAAGAAGGTGGAAGGAGTACAGAGAGGCACTATACAAAAAAGAATTGACTAAAATAGAAGAATTTAATGAAATAACATGGGATTAGAGCCAATGGTGACGAAGGAAGAAGTTCAAGCTGCTCTGAAGGAATTGGCAAAAAACAAGGCAACAAATGAATTGATGGAATACCAATTGACATATTTCAATAAACAAATGCTACCCTGGATGTGTTCACCAGACTATTCCACAATTTCTGGAAGACAATTACCTGAGAAGCAGCGATGTCAATATGGAGACTAAAATGTGCCTGATCCAGGCCATGATCTTTGCAATTATTTGCTATACATCGGAGAGCTGGACAAACTAAGAATGATGGAAGAAAGTTCAATGCCTTTGAGTTATCATGCTGGAGAAGGCAGCTGAACGTACCATGGACTGCAAGGAAAACAAACAGTTCTGTCCTAAAAAGAGTGAAACCAGGCTGCTCCCTGGAGGCAAGGATTTTGAGGCTCCATTTCACATACTTTGGGCGCATGGCCAAGAGTGACCTGTTTTTGGAGAAGGACGTCATGCTTGGAAGAGTGAAAGAACAGTGTAGGAGATGAAGGACCAGGATGGATTGACTCAGTGGAGAAATGGGATTAAGTCTGTTGGATACAACGAGATTGGTTCAGGATAGGGTAGGATTCAGAGCTAGTCTACACAGGGTTGCTATGAGTCACAGAAAACTCAATGGCACATAACCACAACAACATGTAATATTGTTGGTAATATTATTCTACTCAATAATATTGTTGGTAATATTATTCCTCTTATGGAATATTGTTGTTGTTAGGTAATATTAAGTGTCTTTAATAATTATAGCATCTTATGCATAATGTATAATTAAAATATATTGATTCTATTAGTATTAATTAGTCTTGTTAGGAACCATCAAGTTGATTATGACTAATAGTGACCCTACAAAACAACAGATCTGAGCATTGCCCTATTCTGTACCATTCTGGTGATCTCTGATCTAATCACATTTCTGATTATATTCATCGTGTCAATCCACTTCATGAAAGGGTTTTTCTCTTTTGGTTGACTTTCTACCTTTCCTGTCATCATACTTGTAAGAACTGATACTTGAAAATATACTCAAAGTAGTGACTTGAGTTCTCATTATCTTTTTTTTTTCTCTAAGGAACACACTGGTTGCACTTTCTTCAAGAAAAATTTGCTCGTTCTTTTCGCAGCCTATGGAATATTGTATACTCTTTGTCAATACCACACATCAAAGACATTGATTCTTCTGTCATTCTTAAATATTGTCAAACTTTCAGATGCATAAGAACTGATATCCTTACTCTTTAGAATAATAAAAGATTTATATCAAATTTTAATCTCTTTTGATATCAAAGTTCAATAGTCATTGATATCACGTTTCACCAGTGCAACTCAACTTTTGATTTCTTAACTGCTGTTATCATGGATATTAATTGTAAACCCAAGTAAAATAAAATTGTTGACAACTTCAACCTTTCTGTCATCTGTCATGATGTTGTCTATTGGTCCTATTGTAAGGAATTTTTTTCTTGATGTTGAGATGTAACTTGTATTGAAGCCTATAGTTTGATCTTCTGCAGTATGTGCTTCACTTTCTGCATTCAAGATTTTTTATTAGCATAACACATATTATTAATGAGTTTTACTTCAACCATGATGGAAACTGAAAGTGCTGAGCATTTTTTAGAGTGGAAGAACTGAAGATGAATTTCAAACCTCAGCTAACAATACTGAAGTATTATTTGGGAAAAACATTGAATTATACAGCAAGCATCAAAAAAGGGGAGGATTACAGAGTAACTGTATGAAAAATAATTGGTCACTGTTCAGTCATTTAAGGTGGTAGCTTATGATGAATAACCAATAGTATTGAAGGAAGAAATCCAAGTTGATGATGAAAAAATGGGGCTCCTGAAACTCAGAGTTTCATTTGAGGCTTTTAAACAGATTCATGTAACCCTGAAAGTGCTCACTCAACTATGCCAAGGAATTTTGTTTAAAAGCAGAAAATGTATTCTTTAAAGTTACATTCTTTCATGAAATTTATTCAGTTTGTATGTTAATCTGAGAAAATTAACTATAATAGGAAGAACCCACATCCACATTGGAGGAAGACGCATTAATAACACAATTAATACAAAGATCCCTGTTGCAGAATGTTGGGGAGGAAGAGAAGGCCTCTGGCCAGGATGGATCTCCTAAGCTCCAGATAAGTGCAAGCCCCTCAATGGTCTTTAATACGGGGTAGAGAAAGCTCCCCTGTGTTTGGCTGTACCAGCTCGAGAAATCTCACCACCACCGAGGAAGAGAGCTGCTGCATCTATTGAGCTGGAAGTGGTCTGCTCGAGGTTAAGATTCTCCTGACCAATCCACGTTTCTCATGTCTGTAAGCCCACCCTATCCTGTTTTCCTGTGTATATAAATGCAGTGTTATCCCAATAAAACTCAGCTGAATTGACTCTCTGATCCTCTTCCGGAGTGGTGTATCTCTGTTGTGCTTACTCCCACCTGGGAGTTGCTGTGGTTGCTGGCATACCATGATATATGATGCCAGGAACAGGGAGAGATCTGAAGTAGTACCCGGTAAGTACCCTCTGTGCTCACTCCAGTCAGGTATCGGGTGAGCACCCCTTTCCGTGCTCACTCCCTCCAGGTATGGGGTGAGCACCTCTTTCCGTGCTCACTCTCATCAGGCAAGACCTGAGCTTTGGGGGCCTGATGTGTCCTGGCATAATTTTGGAGCCCTGGCATAATTTGGGGGGCCTTGGTAGGCTTAAAAACTTGATGCAGGTGGAAGGGAGGAGACCTGAGTTAGATCTTCAGGTAAGCACCCCTTGCTTCAGCAAAAAGCAAGGGGGAAAAATCTATCCTGTTCTTTCTTCTTTCTTCTTACTGTGCTTGCCTGATAAGATGGACTTATGTCAGGTTCCCTGTTCCCTTGTCTTAGCAAGGGTAATTTGGCAAGCAATTTTAATAATAAGGCAGGCTATTTAAATGATTAGGTAAGCAATTTAAAAGATTTGGCAAGCAATTTTAAAGTAAAGTGTTTAATGTCTTAGAAAACTGGATGAAATATGTTTACGGCATTGAAGTCTATGGGGGAGAGAATAGTCTAAAAGTATTATATTTTAGGGCATTATTTTTATCGTAGGAGTATGCAATGAGAGTTGCAGAGTGGATTATATTTGGTGGTAGGGGTGGGGTTTGGGGAGGTGTGGGGGGATTGTATACCAATGAGGGAGTTTTTCTTTTGCTTTTCAAGGAGAGGACAAAGGGGGGGAGGGGTTTGTGCGGGGAGAAGGGTGCAAAAATGAATGAATGGAATTCCAAAATCTCTGTAGATGTTCATTGAAATGAAAAATAAACAAACTAAACTATTTTTTTTTAAAAAAAAGAAAGTAGGGAGGTCAAACTTACACAGTCTCAAGCTTTTTCCTTTTGGACAACAGTAGTTGTTATTGCCCCTTGGATTACTACTGCTTACATCTTTGGTGTGCAAGCCTGACACCCTTTAGAGTAGTGAGAGATAATTTCACCCTGGCACCTACAACGCCCTTTTCCAGCAGGAAGTAGCTAAGAGGATGTGGCTCCCCCTCTTTGGGAGGGAGAGGTTTTGCTTGTATTTTCCCACAGAACAAGCCACATCCTTTGTGCATTCCTATTCATCATATCCAATTCCAGCCTGCCTTGCAGAGAAGATGAATCAGTTGAGCGTCCACGACAAGAAGATGAGACGGAGTAAAAGGAAGTCAAAGCCACAGAAACCTGTGACATGCTGAAGGTACTCAGCCAAAAGGCTCTTGACCTTAACCCTGGGAGTGGTAAACCCAGTGGTCCTGTGTTTATAACACTGCTTATCACTGCTTTGACCATCAATAGTGCCACAGCAGCAGAAGCTAATCAGGTTTTGTAAGCCTTTGTTTCTTCACCCACATTTCCTATATATACATGGTTTTCCTCACTATCCTACCTTCATCTCCCAATCCAATCTAGAAATGAATTTATGGCATTTCTAACCTTCTTATTATTTCCAAATTTGTCATTACAAGAGCGGCCACAGACCTCTCTACAAGACAGAATGCCCGAGCAGCTAGAATGAATTACCTTTCTACCCTTACTGTCGTTAGATCCTCCTCCTCTCAAGAAACACTTGGAGCCTCCACACCAGAGACTTTCCTCTCTTTGTGCTCATTTAAAGAAAAAGAGAGGATAGGTTGTGAAATGTTAGCGGGGAAGGGAAGGCCTCTGGCCAGGACGGATCTCCTAAGCTCCAGATTAAGTGCAAGCCCCCCAATGGTCTTTAATGCCGGGTAGAGAAAGCTCTGCTGTGTTTGGCTGTACCACCTCAAGAAAGCTCACCACTGAGGAAGACAGCTGCTGCATCTCTTGAGCTGTGAGTGGTCTGCACGAGGCTAAGTTTCTCCTGACCAATCAACATGTCCCACGTCTGTAAGCCCACCCTATTCTGTTTTCCTGTGTATTTAAGTGTAGTGCTTATCCCAATAAAACCGAGCTGGATTGACTCTCTGATCCTCTCCCGGAGTTGTGTATCTTCCATCAGGGTGTTGTTGTAGGTTGCCAGAAGACGGATGACAGAGCCCTTCTTTCCAAAAGTGAAGAGAACTTGAAGCAGCTACTGATGAGGAGAAATACAACCTTCAATATGGATATTTAAGCAGTTACTTATGAGCTTCAAATATTATAACTTTCATTATGGATAACATTTCAACATAATAAAAGCATTATTCCTTACAACCTGGTAAATAAGTATAATCATGGCAAATGAAGAAAATGTTGACTTTGTTTTCATTTTACTTGGTTCAACAATCAAATCGCATGGAAGTACAATAAGGAAATCAAATTGCAAATCAAATTGGCAAATTCATGGACAGGGATGCTGTTATATTGTTAAAAAGAAAACCTGTCAACTTTTAGCCCAAGCTTGGTTTTACCTAAACCATGATATTTTCTTTAGCTTTGTTAACCTGTGAAAGTTGAACAATGAATAAACAAGACCAAAACCAAATTATGTTTTTGAATAGTGTTGCCTAAGAATATTGATTAATATCATATACTGCCAGAAGAACAAACAAATTGTCTTAGGAGTAGTACAAGAATACCCTTTAGAAGCAAGATGAAAGATCTGAATTCCATGATATCAACGTGTTTTCTAGATAGTTACATATATTTTCTAGATACTTCAGTTACTGTAGATATACATAATATTTGGTAGTGCAGGTAGATATTTAAAAAACAATTGCAACTGGTAAAGTCTCAATGATCTACATTGTCACAGTGACAGGAGCAGTAGCTCACATACAGCATTGATTGTGAGGGTAGCACAGGGACAAACAATGTTCCCTTCTGTTGTTCATCAGGTTTCTGTTAATCAGAATTGATACACTGTCGTCTAATAAGGGCACCAATAAGTATTAACAATATTAAAACAACAGCAGCAATAACTAGTAATTATATACAAATCATCAAAATGATAAACATTTATTTCATTGATGGTTATTCTCATTCTGTGTATGAGATACTTCTTGGGTTGTGGGATGGTTTTTGGTTTGTTTTTCTTCTTCTTGTTAAGTGCTGCTAAGTCAATTTGACTCATAGAGATTCCACAAACAACAGACCTGAACCTTGTCCTATCCTGTGCTATTTTCTCAATCTCTCATATAATCCATTGCTCAGTGGATGCAGTCACAATCCATCTAGTTAAAAGTCTTGCTCTCTTTTGTTAACTCTTCACCTTTTTAAGCATGATATGCTTATCCAAGGAATAACCTCTTCTAACAATATGTCCAAAGTATATGAGACAAAGCTTTGCTGTTCTTGCCTCCAAGGAGCACTCTGATGATACCTTCTCCAAGAAAAGAATATTTACAACTCTTTGTCCTCATTTTGATTGACTTCCAATCTGGGCTCTACCTATTATACTGTAACTGTTCCTCTATTATTCAAAAGTTTTCAGAAGGCTTCTATTTAAGAAGTAGATGGCAAATTCTCCTCCTTAATCTGTCATGAGATGCCTGAAGTACAGTACTTTATGTAGCCTTATCAAAATTCTACAGCCAACTAGTAGCTAGCGTTAATTTTTCAAATTATTTATATAGTTGTATTATTTAGAGTTAATAGAGATAACATTCAAATGTTAGGAAAAAATGTAATACTGGGAATGTTATGTGCCATCAAGTTGCCTCTGACTTATAACAACCCTAAGCATAAGAGCTTTGAACCCTGCTCTATCCTGAGTCATTCAGTCTCACTGCCTCTGAGACACCTACCCACATTACCCCAGTTACTGTGTCAATATCTCATCTGGGGTCGTCTTCTGAGCTGTTTCTCCACCCTTCCAAGCATGATGTCTTTCTCTAAGCATGGTCCTTCTTGGCAACATGCCCAAAGTGTGTGAGATGGAGTTTCAAAATTCTTGCCTCCAATGAGAAACTTGGTTTCACCCTCTCTAGGACTATTTGTCTATTGAGAGTCCAAGATATGCTCAATACTACAGTACCACAAGTCAAAGGCATCAATTCTTTTTCTGTCATCCTCTGTCAGTGTCCAGCTCTCTGATGCATAGCAAGTAATTGTGAAGACCATGGCCAGAATCAGGTGCACTTTAATCTCTAGACTGATATCATTGCTCCTTAGCATTCTGGAAAAATCCCAGACAACAGATTTTCATAAAGCAATTCTTCTTTTGATTTCTTGACTGCTGGTATCAGGAGTATTGATTATAGTGGAGCGTGTACGAGGATATGAGCAGGGGAGCAATTTGATAGGTGGAGGGAGAAATTAATAAAGAAAAGGGGAAAGACCTGGTTCAATAAACAATGCATATGAACTTTGCAAACTTTGTATGTAAACCAGAATAAAATAAAATTAAAAAAAAAACCAAAAGAATAAACCAACACTCCCCACAAAAGAGGGTGTTGATTGGTAGAACCAAGTTAGCTGAATTGTTAAGTCTTAATCTCTTCTCCATCTATCATGGTGCTGCCAAATGGCCCAGTGTTGAGAATCTTTAAGAATAAATGAGTAAATAAAATTGCACTGTTTCAGGTACAGAAAATGTCAACATTATTCTTACAGTATTTCCCCACATATCTACCAATCAGTACTTTAAATTGATCTACAGTATAATTATATCCAAACTAAGTCAACCCATATATTATCTATATGTTAACTATTTTTTTCCTGTTTCTAGATTTTTTTAGGTATTACAGAGTAAGGTTTTTTTCCTAAATGGTAGCTGTCCACCATCTTCTAAAGTCTTACTGTTATGCTTCTCTGAAATATCTTAATTTTTTTCTCTAAATGAATCACTAAGAGAAAGCATGAATACATAGTGTGTTTCTATATCTATAAGACAAATCTTAAATATATATGTATATGTATAAATATGTATTTATGCCTGGTGCCTGTGTGTATACGTTTATGGGCAAAGGTAGTTTTGTATTTTCTAAAGAAGGCTTACCTTAATAATCAAAAAGTGCAACTTACATTATAGTCTAGTTAAGGTTCCAACAGCTTGTTATTATTTATTACATAATATGTTCTCACCCATCATACTCTGTTATTGTTGTTAAGTGCCATTGAGTTGTAGGTGACTCATAGCAATCCTATGAATGAAAGACCTGAACATTTATATAACTTTCATCATTTCCCCAGTTTCATAGGGTTTCCAGAGGCAAACTATTTTGGAAGTAGATTTCACTCCTGCTTCCAAGCTTGTTTTAATCAGTGAGCTCCACCAAACACTGTCCACCATGAGTAACCATTATCATATTTGACACACCAGTGTCACAGTGTTTAGCCTCACAAAAGCCATGAGTTACTTCTGTACATTAAGTGGACGGACCAGGGCTATATGACCTAGAAGAATGTTTAATCAAAAACAAAAACAGGCCTGAGGGCTGTGGATTAAAGTCACCCACTTTGGTTTCATAGCATCACTTTCTGTCCACTAGGTCAACTGATCTCTAAGAACAAATATATATATAAAAAATATATATATATATTATATATATACATACATATGTATGTGCATATATATATATACACACATATACATATACATATACATATACATATACATATACATATACATATACATATGTTGTTGTTGTTATTGTTATGTGCCTTCAAGTCGTTTTCGAATCATAGTGACCCTATGCACAACAGCCCTAAACCTTGCTCTATCCTGCGCCAACTGCATTGCCTCTGACACACCCATCCCGATTACCCCAGTCACTGAATCAATCCATCTCATAGAGGGTCTTCCCCTCCGGCGCTGTCCCTCCACCCTCCCAAGCATGATGTCCCTCTTCAAGGACCCGTCCCTCCTGGCAACATGTCCAAAGTATGTCAGACGAAGCCCCAGAACCCTTGCCTCCAAGGAGTAGCTTGGTTTAATCCTCTCCAAGATAAATCTGTTTGTTTTCCTGGCAGTCCATGGTACGTTCAGTACTCTTCTCCAGTACCACAGCTCAAAAGCATCCACTCTCCTTCTGTCCTCCCTAGTCATTGTCCAACTCTCTGATGCATAACAAGCGATTGCAAATACCATGGCCTGTATCAGGCGCACCTTAGTCTCCAGAGAGACACCGTTGCTCCTGAGTACTTTAGAGAGGTCCCTAACAGCAGACTTTCCCATCGTGATACGCTTTTTTATTTCCTGACTGCTGGTGCCAAGAGTGTTGACTGTGGAGCCAAGCAAACTGAAGCTCTGAACAATTTCAATCCCTTTGCCATCCATCCTGACTCTGCCAATTGGTCCAGTGGTGAGAATCTTTGTCTTCTTGACATTGAGCCTCAGTCCATACTGAAGGCTGCAGTCCTTGACCCTTTGCAGCAAGTGCATGAGGTCCTCCTCAGTTTCAGCAAGCAGGGTTGTGTCATCTGCATAACGCAGATTGTTAATAGATCTTCCACCAATCCTGATGCCACAATTCTCCTGATAGAGCCCAGCATATATATATATATATATATAAAATGTCTCACTAGACTGTATACTTCATATGAAAATAAATCTTGTAGATTTAGTTTTAGTTATTCCACATCTGACTATGTCAGCATTGGACACAGACACAAATAGTACTTATTGCTTAATTGCCAACTTGCTTTAGAAAATATATTTGTTCCCTACAAGATATACTAGCTTCCTCTACAAAAGTGCACATTTTTCCCTTAAGTAAGCAACTTAGTAAATCTATCTCACTCATATTTTTATATACATTATGCCTTACATGTTGTTTTTATGTGCCATTTAGTCACCTGAGACTCATAACAACCCTATGGACAACAGCCCTAAACCCTTCTCTAACCTGTACCAATCTTATTGTCTCTGATTATCCCAGTCACTAATTTAATCCATCTCATCGAGGGTCTTCCTTTCTTGTACTGTCCCTCCACCTCCCAAGTATCACAACCAGGAAAATATTATCACTCAATATTTTGTTGATTGTAAAACAAATATTTAGTATACCACTAAATATTTGAAATTCATATATTATGGCAAATTGTGGTGTTTCCAAATTTTTTCTCTCATTTCCTTTCAGGGAATTATATTCACAATCTATAATAATCTTTTCTAGCCATTATGTTACCCTTTTCTGTTTTCCATCTACCTTAAGTGTAGAAACATGGACTTGCAAATATTCAACAGTTGTGAGACTAGAATAAGAGAGAGTGTGTTTCCCTTATTGGGAGCAAGACTTGAGGAAGACTGGAACAAGTCCCTGGTTAGAGCCATACCAGAGCAAAACCCCAGCAAAAGTGAGATCTTGATGGCAAGATTATGATGCTGGTGATTGGAGACACTGGCATTTCCATGAAGAAACTGTAAGCAAGGTAAGACCTGAGGCATCTTGCACTTTTGTTGACCATGGATAAAGGTTTTGCTATTCTTTCTGAAAGAGAAGCTGATTTATAACTGCTCTGAAGCACATTTTGCTGAATGATTGAGGACACCAGAGGTTCCTTGAATTTGTGTTACTGTACTGGAACTAGGACATTTACTCATTAAAGAATTGTGTTTTGTTATTAATCTGGGTTGGGACTGCTGGACTAAACTCTGACTTGTATTCTGAGATAGTCTTTGCCTCTCCCACTCTCCAACCTATTTCCCTAATAAACCTCACTACTTTTGGTACCACAAATATGAGTGAAATCTTGAGTCGATAATAAATATTGAACCCAATTGGTTCAATTGATTGGTGGAAATAGATGCAGGAACATGGGGTGGTGTGTCTGACCTAGCAGCTATCTGTCTGCTGCTATGGATACTATTAATGGAGAAAATTTCCCTTTATGAAGCTGGCAAAAGTCAGACTCACTGATACCGTCACATTCTATCTGCTCCTTTTCCACCACCAAACTAAAATACAATATCATTTGGAGTGATGCATCACTTCTGAACGAATTATTTAAAAATAATTTCATAATTTGTAGTAAGTTCCCTTTTTCTCTGCCATGAGAAGTTCATTCCATGAGATAGAAACTATTCCGTTAGCCTCATCTTCCAAATAGTGATGAAATAGAGCAGAACCACTCTTCACCCAGAGTAAATACAACATTGTTATACTGTAAACCTCTTATGTTTCAGATTATTTATTGCCACATGACCCTGATTAATGCTGCTATACTCCAAAAGAGACACATCTTTTATCTAAAAGTCTTTATAGCCCCTACATACATCTTGCTGCTGAGAACTCACTAACTGGTCACTTGCCACTGTACAGTAATAACAAAAACAGGTAGCAAGAATGTGGCATTTTTCTATTCTAGCCAATAATCCTGATGCATATTTAAGTATCTACTAAATGCTTCATTTAACATATTTAGCTGCTAATTGAACGTTCAGTAGATTGAGTCCAACAGTCACTCTGCAGAAGAAAGATAAATATCCTGTAAATATTTACAGTTTGGAAACTCAAAGTAAGGTCACAATCAATTAAAATTAACTTTATGTCAATGAGTGGCGTTTTATGCAAAAGAAAAGAATAAAATTGTCATATGAAAAGTATAAGCAATTATAATGGAAATTAGGACTTAACATAATAGTTTGCAAAAGAAAACAATAACATGAAATCTAAAAACAATGTTTCAAAATGATAAATCATTGTTTTTCCAGTTGTGTTCAGCTGTATTAGCTTCTGAGTCTTCCCAGTATGATTATGGCTTTAATAGTGAACATTTTTTCTCTCCTCAAAAAATAATTGTTTTAATAGGCATGCTATTAAAATATTGATTACCAAATGACATTTTTGAACTTAAATCCCAATTTCATATTTACAAGATTTTAAAATTGTAACATTTTACACAATTTTAATA
Source organism: Elephantulus edwardii (assembly GCF_000299155.1). NCBI lineage: Eukaryota > Metazoa > Chordata > Mammalia > Macroscelidea > Macroscelididae > Elephantulus > Elephantulus edwardii. The sequence goes on along the minus strand of NW_006400133.1, from coordinate 1,430,138 downwards.
ATATTTTTAAGTATGAGTAGCATTCAAAGCTAATTTTTAATTAATTACATCAAATGGTTTTGGAAAAAAGTAGAATATTCAAGATGCGAGTTTAGTCTACATTCAGAATTCAGTATCTGTATGAGTTTGCAATCCTTTGTAGTACCAATGAAAAGAATTGTTCTGTGCACTCAAAAAAAAATGACTGAAAGCATATAAAGAAAGGGGTGACAGAGGAAAGATGTATTTAAGAAGATCTATCTTGCAGAAAAAATACAGTGACACTTCAGACAAGAAAAGAGAGGAGATAAAGAATTCAGAGAAAAGACAGTACTATTTCCCATTTCTCAAGGCCTGTGCACCTGTAAGTATTATTTCATTAAAAAGTCAAAGTAAGACTTGAGAGTAGTTATGTCACCTTCTGTTGTAAACACACTCAAATCTTTTCCTCAACAGTGTAGTATAGAAAATGAAATCAATGTCTTGTAAGAATCATAAGCGCATGTAGAAAGAAGAAAATTATGTGATAATAGAATTATGACATAAAAATTTGATGATGGAACTATCATTCCTTCTGAAGATCTGCCATAGCTACTGTCCCACAGTCAGGTCTGGCCTGGTTTTAAGTCATGATGGCTTAAATCTTTTAGCTTGAACCAAAATATCAACAAAGATTGTTAAGTATTAATTCCACACTGAAAGAATTGATATGGGATCCTGGCAGATCACTGACCTGAGTAGCAGTCCAAGTGATCATTGCAGATGTTGCTACATGTCATTGAGTTGGAAATGGCTTACAGTTGACTCACTAGTCGATTTTCAGAGTGGTAGACGCTTATATAAGCTCATAGTAGCTCAATGCTAGCTAGCTCTCTGTTTTTGAAAGCCTGCTGTCATGGGACATGTTGTTGTTGTTAGGTGCCATGGAGTCAAAGACAACCCACAGCATTTTGTATATAAACCTCTGGAAAAAAAAATTATGCAATGTCACTAAATTGCACATGTAGAAAGTGTTGAATTCTTGTGGTTTATTAGAAATATTTCCATGCATATTTTTAAAAATACTTCCATCTAATTTATAAAATATTTTAAAAGTTATATAGTTATAAACTGAAAAAAAAAGAAAAATAGAATTAGCTCTGAACCTGGTCCTATCCTGTGCCATCCTCACACTTCCTACCACGTATGAGACCAAAGTAGCAGTCACTATTTCGATCCACCTGGCCTACAGACTTTCTCTTCTATTCTGAGCATCAGATCCTTCTCCAAGGAATAGCCCCTCTCAGCAACATGGCCAAAGTATGTGAGACGAAGCCACATCATCTTTGCCTCCAAAGAACACTCTGGTTGCACCCTTTCGAAGCCATATTTGGGGCAAATGGACACGAAGTCAAGGTACATTGCTCAACAGTCTTTGCAACCCAGGCCTGCATCACTTACAGTCACTAGTCAATTCTCTGATGAGTCTAAATCTCTTAAAGTAACAAAATTTTAACAATATTTTGAAGTCTCAGTAGCATCTAAAGTTAATTTTTAATTATTAGCATCAAACATATTTGAAAAATAGTATAATCTACCAATAAACCACTGAAACTAAAGGATATTGAGAAGTGGGGAAACTAAATAAAGGAGGGACTATTGATTATAGAAGTCGTAAAATATCTAAATAAAGCAGATCAAATATTTGGTACACTGTTGTTTCTACACTTTGTTAAACTAATCTGCTATTAATCTTATCGTAACTAATTATGAATACATTCATATAGCCTAAAACATTTTAATTTGAAAACTTAAATGAAATAATTTCATTTGAATCAAGAAATATTGGGGAAAATTCAGTTTCGTGATTAATATTTTTACAGAATATTATATGGTCAGTGTATTATTATGTGTGCAGATTTTCTTAATAAAATGTTTTTCATTATTACTTTTCTATAAAACTAACAATCTTTGTCAGTAGTTATTTTCACTACAGTCAAATATGAAGTTTTTTAAGAATACTCTTTGGTGTGCAAACACAGAATTTCTTAAGTTACCTCAAGTTAGAGGAGATGTGGATGGACTCCAAAAAAGACAAATCATTATACTTTAAAGCATAAGAAACCTTTAAATAGATGAAACAAATGTTTACTGATACTAAAGGTGTTCTATAATCCTAGGCAAAAATTAGATTCATTCTATGTCTCTAACATGTTATTATCTTGATAATGACTTAGAGTGAATCTAATCTTCTCATAGGTCATTTCTGTATAATTATCCACATTAACTTCCCAAGCATACATATGTATCTGGTTAACTAGTAGGTGAGGTCTATTTTAAAACATAGATAGTTCTGTCAATTTAGTTGTCATTGTAGACAGAATTGAGTCTGTGTAGTTAAGTGCTGAGTTGCTGACCAAAAGGCTGGCAGTGTGAAACCACTCACAAACTTGGGGAAAAAAGAGTTGGGGATCTGATTCTGAAAGATTTAACCACTGAAATTATATGGAAAATATTTTTACTGTGACATGGGTTCACTATGACTTCAATGAGCAACTATCTTATTAATTTTGTATGTGAGCAGAGCAGCATTCCTTAAATGGGACTGTGAGTATGACCTACTTGATAACTGGTTTGCCAAAGAGAACTCTTATAGAGCAGGATGACAATGTCCTTTCCTCCTAACAGTCACTATTGTTGTCAGGATCCTAGAGTTGCACACAATTAATTTTTGAGGTATACTTTTACTACAGTCCATTCCAAATGTTAGCTGAGGATTAACTGACTGACTCATTGTCGTGGAGTCAGAAACAACTCATAGCTGATCCTCCAGTGGGTTTTCAGAAACTGTAAATTACATGAGATGAAATTTTCTATTTTTCTGGTAGATTTAAACTATGTGCTTTTGGTTTGGCAGCATAACTTCCTATCCACTAAATCGCTAGATTATTTTCATATTTTCTTTAAATTATAATAATTTAAAGTAAATTTTAGGGAAATAAAACTTATAAGGGTGGGCTTTGGTGCCTTAGTGGTAAGAAACTGTGCTGCAATCCAGAAGGCCTATGGTTCAAATCTGCCAGCTACACAGGGGAAAGATGGGTAAACTCCTGCCTTGCAATTAAATTGCCTTGGAAAACCCCATTGAGGGTCAGCTATGGCTCAGTTCTCACTCAATTGTACACAAAGCAAGAAGGCTTCCACAGAGACTCTCATTTTAAAAATCACAGTTTATTATGCTGGGTGAAATATCTCAGTCACGAAAGGACAAATACTGCATAGTGCCACTGTTTGAAAATGAGACTGACATTGGGGTTAGGGGGAGATTGAAAAAAGATGGGATAAATAATATATTTATTAAAACAGATAGGGAGAGAACTGTTTAAAAAGGAATATATGATTAGGTGTCATTGTCATGACAGGAGTCCAGAACAAAGGCTGCATAGTGGAGTGGACTTGGAGGGAGGGATTGTATAACAATGAAAGAATTTTTCTTTTGCTTTTCAAAGAAAAGAACTAACTGGGAGGGAGAGGTGGGCAGGGAGAAAAGTGCAACAATGAATGAATGGAAATCCAAAGTTGCTGTAAACTTTCTAATAATAATAATATAATAAAGAATAAATGGAGTTCAGATATATGTGTGACTCATTAAGTGTCATTTCAGCTTCTGGTAAATATCAAAAGGAATTTACTTGCTCAATAAGGTTCTCTAAACTTCTATGCATAAAAGTGAGATTCTTGGGGAACTTCTACTTTATGAAATTCACTTCTAGTTTTGTTATGCAGATTCAGATTTGCTCTGAAGCAGCAGCTGAAGATGTTGCTTTTATAGGTATCTAAACTAGACAGCCTCGCTTTGGAAGCAGCTATTGACTTTCTGTATCCTAGGCAGCTTCATATTGATCTTGAAGCAACTCAATTACCCACACCTGGAAGAGGCTATGAATTTGAATAGTGTTCATGGCTTCTTTTAATACATCTTTTCTCCCCCCTTTTGTGAAGGGCAATGGCTTACACTTTGTAAAATGAATCAGCAAGGAGATACACTTATACACTTATGAAGGAAATGGAAAAGAATCTTTAAGAAAAAGCATTTTCTAGCATAGTGGCAATATTATTTATGAATACCTATTCTATTTAGCTTTCATAGTCTAGATTACTAACCTGTTTTGCTTAAAAAAAACCGAGGCTAATTAAATGTAAAAACTCATGTAGGGGAGGTTTAATGAAATAATTGATATCTCTCTTTCCAATATTAATAGTAGAAAATAATGTAACATTCGGAGAAAAGATATAGACTGAGATGAAATTAGATTAATTTTTTATTGAACAATGACTAGATTTTTGAAATATAGGATAACATTTCAGAGGTGGAAGGACATTGCTGATATTTTAAATTAACACTGAAATAGAATCTTGGTAATGATATTATTAGGTACTACCTTGGTGAGAATGCCTGAGACAAGGATCCAAGCAATTTCCAGGCCACCACAATAAATGAAGATAATTAAAATATTTTCACAAGAGTTGTTGTGAAGAGTTAAATAGATAAAACATACAAATGTGTTATTCTAGTTCCTGGCACAAATTAAATGAACAACATACACTATAAAGACATTCACCTCTATTATTTACCAAGCAAAATGAGATACAAAAATGTTAAATTCTTAATTAAGCTGTAATTGTTATTATGTGCTGTCCAGTCACCTACAAGTCATAGTGACCCTGTGAAAAACAACTCTGAACCAATCTCAACAAAGCCAGTCTCACTGGCTCTGACACACCTAATTCCATTGCCCCAGTTATTGTGTCAGTCATCTTATCTGGGGTCTTAGACGGAGCTTCAAAAGCCCATCCTCCAAGGAGAAACTTGGTTGCACACTCTCCAAAATAGACCTATTTGTTCTCCTGACAGTTTATGGTTGGTTCAGTACTCTTCTGCAACACCATAATTCAAAGACATCAAGTCTTCTTCTGTCATCCTTAATCACTGTCCAGTTATCTGATGCATAGCATATGATTATGAAGATCATGGCCTGGGTCAGGTGTACCTCAGTCTCTAGACTGACATCATTGTTTTTAGCACTCTGTTGAGGTTTCTGACAGCAGACAGTCCCAATTCAATTCGTCTTTTGATTTCCTGACTCCTGGGGTCAAGAATATTTAATTGTGGAGCTAAAATCATTAACATCAATCTTTTCACTATCTATTATGGTGCTGCCAATTGGCCTAGTGGTGAGAATCTTTGTCTTCTTGAGGGTAAGCTTCCATCCATATTGAAGACTACAGTCCTTGACTTTCCACAATAAATGTTTCATGTCCTCTTCAGTTTCAACAACCAATGTTGTGTCATCTGTATAACTCAGGTTCTTAATTTAAAAATATTGCTACTGAAATTTTGAAATTTATATAATAAAAATAATATAGAATAGAATAATGTTCACATTCATGTCTATATTCCTTCCAAGTGAAGCATAATGAATACTTATTGAGTTCCATGCTCTTGACAGGATTGACCTAGACTCTACAGGAGATGCATGGATAAATGAGCACATAATGTTTCTCATAATTTAGAAAGGGAAAAAAAGACACAGACAACTAGAATTATAAGATAGATGCAAAATTCTATGAAAGATTATTTTCAAAGTGACTGGAAAGGACACCCAAGGTGAACATTATTATTTAAATGGATACATCTTCTCCCTGAAGAAGGCTTATTGTAACATTCTGAGCTACTTACATTTCTTAGAATGAATGAGTTACTTGTAACCCAGTGTGTTCATTTGCTCTTTTACTTATGCTTTGGGGGGTTTTGCTGCTATTGTCGCAGTATATAATTATTTTTTTTTAAATGTCTAAGGTACAATCTCTGATGTTTTACCATTTAAAAGGTAGAATAACTTTATGTTGCACAAACATGGGGTGGGGGAATCACACACACACAAATTACTAGCATAGAAGTTACTTCATTTCAGATTTTTTTTTCTTCTAATTTTTTCTTAGACCTTACATATTTTGGCATCTCTGTCTTGAAATCCTTCAAAAAAATGAAAAAAAAACCAAAACAAACAACCAACAACAAAAAACAACCCTACTTTCTGGATAACAGAACAGCTGGTCAGTTTGGAAGGTTCTCAAATGTATCTGAAAATGAACTGCCTCATGACAAAGGAAAGCCTACTATAATAATGTAAGAGTAGTAAAGTTTTACCAAATAGAAGCCGTTCATTTGTTCATGTGACAAGACTCAAAATGAGTAGAAACATTTGTAAACATCTTTTAATAATCGTAATGTTGAATGTACAAATTAGTAATCTATGGAAAATGTAAATTGTCAAAAATGATATGTCAGGCATTAGTAGGTTGAGATAGACTTGTAGTAGTCATTTTGGAGGAGACATGATTTATTACTCCCGGAATGGAAAACAGAAGAGCAATGGTGTTGCAATTCATCATCAAATAAGAGTATTTTAAGATCTATCTTGAAGTAGAATATGTGAATAAACAACACTATCCATATGCATACAAGGGAAATGTGTCACTACAACTATTATTCAATATGAACACCAACTGCTAAAGATGAATATGAAGAAATTAAGTATTCCTACTAACTTTTGTAACCCGAAATTGATCGAATATGCCATTGAGATGTCGTAGTAACGAATGGTGACTGGAATGCAAAAATTGAAAACAAAGAAGGAATTTTGTTCCAACAACGTTGGACAATAAGACAAAGGTGACAGAAAGGAAGCTTGTGATTACATGATAGAATTTTGCACAAAGAATGTTTTATTCATTACTAACACTTTTATTATCATGAAACATAAATTGTGTCTATGCACACGAGCTTCACTTGATGGATTGTACTGCAAGCAGATTGAGTACATCTTTGGAAAGAACCAATGGAGAAACCCCAATATTTGTTTTCAAAAGAAGGTCAATCACTCACCATGGAATACATCATCAACTAATCATATGAAAGTTAAATTGAAACTGAAGGAAATAGAAACAAGTTCACCAGAACCAAACTACAAACTTTGATTCTCTCCTGTGTGAATTTAAAAATCATTTCAACAATAGATTTAAGTATCAAATACTAATGATCAAAGATTTAGATTAGTTGGGCCATGATATTAGGAAATTCACCCATGAAAAAAGTAATTTCAAAGACAAGAAATAAAGACCAAAACATGTTAGAAAAGTCTGAATATTACATAGGAGTGAACAGAAGACAAATCAAGGGGAAATATTGCTAAAGTAAGAGAGTTGAGTAGAATATTTCAAAGGCGTCTTGAGGTGCTCGCTTCGGCAGCACATATACTAAAATTGGAACAATACAGAGAAGATCAGCAAGAAGTGTTCCATATTTTGGACCCTGAAATTAACTGGTGTGTAACTAAGGCTAACTCCTTTCACCTACAAATTTCGTCTTTGGATACAAAGGTAAGTGTGGATAGTCCTTAGGAAGGGACTGTTTAAAAAGAGGCGGCGGGGGGGGGGGGAGGTGTCTTGAGAAGAAAAATCATTGTACTATAATAAATTGTTCAAAGAGCCAGAGTTAGAAAATCAAAAGGCTAGAACATACTTGGCATTTTTCGAGCTGAAAGAACTAAAGAACAAACAGATGCCTCAAGTGTCACTCGAGAAGGATCCTATGGGCAAAATTTTTAATGATGTAGAAAGCATCGAAAGAAGAATGCAGGAATATAAACAGTCTTTATGCCAGAAAGAATTGATCTACACTGAAACATTTTAGGAAGTAGCATAGAATTAAATACAAAAGGAAGAATTCAAAACTGCAATGAAGGCATTGGAAAAAAAAATTCTTACAAATTAACAGTGTATCAATCAAAATGTTTAGGAGACAGATGCAGGACTGCTTGTTCTCACCAATCCAAGAAATTTGAAAGACAGCCAATTGACTGAAAGAGATCTTTCCCCGCCCCCCTTTCAAAATAAAATAAAAGGATCATCTAGGAGATTGTAAAAATGATGGAATTATATTTTTAATATTACATGCATGTGAAATTTATTGTTGTTGTGAGGTGCCATTGAGTCAAGTATGACTCAGCGACCCTATAAACAAAAGATCTAAACCCTGTTTATATCCTGTGCCATTCAAACACTTCTTAATATACAAGACCCCTTGACAACAGTCACCATGTCAATTTACCTGGTTGTAGGTCTTTCCCTTCCTTCACTGACCTTCCACCCTTCCCTGTGTCATGTCCATCTCCAAGGAATAGCACCTAGCAGTAACATGCCTGAAGTATGTGAGGCAAAGTCTCACCATTCTTCCTTCCAAAAAATCACCCTATCTACACATATACGTATATTCTCTTGGCCTTCCATGGAATATTCAGTGCTCATCTCCAACACCACAGATCAAAGATGTCAATTCTTTTCCTTTTATCCTTATTCATTGTCCATATGTCAGACTCATAGCAAGTACTTGGAAAGACTGTGGCCTGAATCAGATGCACCTTAGTCCTCAAATTGACTTAGTCCTCAATAATTTGGAGATATCTTTAACTTCAGATTTTCCCAGTGCAATGAGTCTACTTATTCCCTGACTGCTCTCTCAAGTATGTTAATTATGGATTGAAGAAAGTTGAAGCTTTTGACAGTTTCAATTTCCTCTTCATCCATCATGATGCTGCCTCCTATCCAGTGTTGAAAATCTCTGTTTTCCTGATGCTGAGATGCAATCCATTCTGAAGGCTGTATTCCTTGATCTGCAACAAGTGCTTCAAGCCCTCATCTCTTTCAGCAAGCAAGGTTGTATCATCTGCATAATGCAGGTTTTTTATGAGTCTCCCTCCAATCCTGTTGTCACAATCCTCCTCATAAAGTCCAGCTTCTCAGATAATTTGCTCAGCATACGAATTGAATAAGTATATAAAGAGAATACCACCATGGTGCACTCCCAATTCCAATCCATGCAGTACTCTCATGTTCCATTCGCACAATAGCCTCCTGGTCCAGGTATGGGATTCTCATTCTTCTCAATGTCAGCCACAACTTGCTATGATCCACACAGTCAAATGCTTTTGCATAGTCAATAAGGCACAAACAGACATTCTTCTGGTATTCCCTACTTTCAGCCAGGATACATCTGACATCAGCAATGATACCCCTTGTGTCATGACCTCTTCTAAATGCTGCTTGAACTTCTGGCAGTTCCTTAATCATGGGCTGTTGCAGTTGTGTTTCTTTTTGGGTTTTTTGTTTGTTTGTTTTTTTGGTTTGTTTGTTTGGTTTTTTTAAAATGATTTTTCTGGATCACCTTTCTTGGAACAGGAACAAATATGGATCTCTTCCAATCTGTTGGCCAGACAGCTGTCCTCCAAATTTTCTGGCTTAGACTGGTGAGTACATTCAAGGCTCCATATGCTAATTGAAACAAATCAATTGGTATCCCATCTATTCCTGGGGCCTTATTTTTTGCGAATGTCTTCAATGCAGCTTCTACTTCCTCCTTCATTACACTTGGCTCCTATTGATGATACTTTCTGGAATTTTCAACGTCAATCAATTTTTTTCTGATACAGTGACTTTATATTCCCTCCACATTCTTTTGATGCTTTCTGGGTCATTCAATATATTGCCCTTAGCATCTTTTAATATTGCTATATGAGACTTAAATCTGTTTTTCAGTTCTTTCAGCTCGAGAAATGGAGAGCAAATTCTTCCCTTTTTATTCTCCAATTCCAGCCCTCTCCACATACCATTATTATAATACCTTGCTTTGTCCTCCTGAGCTGCCCTTTGAAATTTTCTGTTCAGTTCTTTAACTTTGACATGTTTTTCTTTTGTTTGGTCTTATCAACAACCCAGTGCAATCTGTAGTCTCTTTTGCATCCATTTTATTTTTTTTCTCCAGGGATCTCATCTGATGGTTTGCTTAGGAGTCATATTGACTACATTAGTGAAAGAAATCATTTGAGAAGCTCAATATCAGCAGTCAAAACTAGGTCAAAGATAAATGGTGGGTCAGATCATCAATTTCTTATATGCAAGTTCAAATTAAAGCTGAAGAAAATTCAAATAGGACCCAAGATATGATCTTGAATCAATTCCATCTGAATTTTATGATCACCCTAGGAATAGGTTTGAGCTATTGAACACCAATGATCAAAGAACAGATGAGTTGTGAGATGATATCAGAAATATCAGAAGTAGGCAAAAGGTCATTAAAAAAACAGAAGAAAAAGAAAAAGTGAAATATAGCTGAAGATAATTAAAAACAGAATGGAAAGAACATTGAAAGATAGCTGTTGAAAATTAAAGTTGGATTCAGAAGAAGTCAACAACACAAGGAGAATTGTTGTTGGTGTCTGATAGATCTTGGCTGAAAGCAAAGAATACCATAAAGATGTATTATTTTTTTATTTATTTTGGAAAGATGTATGACTGTGTGATTCGTCATGAATTTGGAGTAAGGTTGAGAAGAATGAGAATCCAAAACACTTAATGGTTCTCATCCCAAACCTGTACATTGACCAAGAAGTTGTCTGAACGGAACAATGGAACTACATGCTTTAAAATATTCTTTTAAACTATGCTTCAAGATAATATCTTTTGACCATACTTATTCCATCTGTATGCTTAGCAAACATATTTAGAAGCTAGACTATATAAAGAGAGATGCAGCGTCACAATTAGAAGACTCATCAATAGCCTCTATTATGCAGATAACATAACATTGCTTACAGAATATCAACTACTGTAGAATTCAATAAAGCTTGCATCTTAAGAAAACAAAAGTCCTTTCTACTGGAACAATAGCCACCATCATGATGATAGATATATTTCTGTGATCTACATATCTATATTTGTATCTATATATATATATATGATAGATGATAGATAGATAGATAGATGAGAGATATCTAAAAGAAGGAGATTGTCAACAATTTCATTTCATTAAGTTCATAATAACATCCATGGAGGCAGTCAAGCAGTCAAGAAATCAGAAGATATGTTGCTTTGGGGAATCTGTCAAGCTTTTTTTTTTAAGTGAAAAGAGCAAAAATATCAGTTAAATGTTAAAATTTACCTAATCCAATTCATGATATTTCCACCTGCTTCCTATGCATTTGAAATCTAGATAATGAATAAGGAAGATTGAAAAAAATATGTGCCTTTGAACTGTGGTGTTGCAGAAGGGTCTTAAAATATCTCATAGATTGACAAAAGGACAAACAAGTCTGTGTGGGAGGAAGTGAAACAAGAGTGCTCCTTAGAGGCAAAAATAGTAAAACTTTGTTGCACATCCTTTGTGAAGTAAAGACAAGCCCTTTAAAGAAGACATTATGAATCAGGCACTCATTAGTCTCAAACTGACATCATAGTTCTTCAATAATTTGTAATGGTCCTCTGACTACAGACTACTGGTACCAATTGTGTTGATTGTGTATCCAAGTAAGATGAACTTGTTAACTGTCTCAATCTTTCCTTCATCTATCATGAACTGATCCAGTGACAAAGATTCTTGTTTTCTTTAAGTTGAGATATATAATCCATATTGAAGGCCACAGTTTTTAATCTTCTGCAGCACGTGTTCAAGTCCACCTCACTTCCAGAAAGCAAGGTTGTCTCATCTACATAGTAAAGATGAGATACTAGGGGTTTCTATAAGATAAGAGAAAAGAAAGAAAAATGAAAAGAATTATAGAATTAAAATGACTTGTTTATTGTTTACTAATATGATATTTTTGTGTGTTCAAAGAACTCAGATTAATTATATTACTCAATTATGTTTTATAAATATTAAGACAAAGCAAAAGTAATCATAATTGTAAAACAAGTATGTTTATTTGGCTAGGTGAATTTGCTATAAGTGGAAATTCTTTTGAAAGAAGTTTTGAATAAAAGCTATGATGCCCTCTGGTGTGCATACATTTTAAAACTAGGCAAGTACACATTTTCAAAAATGTATTTTCTAAATAGTAATTGTCAAATAGATTATACTAGAAAGAATATCAATTTACAAAATATTTAATTTTAAAAGGCCAATAATACTAACATAAAGCCATTTAAGATTTTTTTTTAAAATATATGTAAATGCAAATGAGCCTAAGCTTTTCTCCTTTGTGAGTGAAGGTAGTAATTTCTGACTAAAATGCTAAAGCTTTAAGTTCTCAGTAAGCTTGTCTGCAACTCATCAGAGGATTATGAATAAACATGGTTATAAGAGCATGCAGATTTCCTAATAGAAAAGCTATGAATGTTTTAACACCCAGGGGTTCAAATTATAATAAAGGGATAGCACCTGTCACTGGAGGCAAACTACAAGATCACCTTTGCAATCCTGGGAGCAATTAAATCACTGACAATTTAGCCTGTCTCTGGCAAGTATAGTCTAGAAAGATTACATATATATTCAGATTGCCACGTGCAGTGAGGTTGCCTAAAATTTCACTTGTTCATATTTATAAGGATTAGTTTTCCAAATAATAATACCAACAATTTAAAAAGGTGCTTAAGGTAATTTCCATAGCTCATTAAATCATAGGAGAAACTAGCATTCCTATGTCAAATCATTACAGTTGCTCAGTATTAAGATTTGACCTTTTCACTTTTTCAAACTATCATTCTATTTATTTGGTGTATAGACATGATTTCTGCATTATCAGTTTTTAAAAACTGATTATTCTTTAGTCTATTGAAATATTATAATGGGAAAACTGTAGAAGTCTATATAGGATAATCTGGAAAACTACCTAGCACAATGATTAGTTGTGTTTATTCATTTAGAAAGGGAAAAAAGTGCTTGATACTAAGGTATTACCTATGCCGAACATCAGTGTTTTCAACAGCAATGTCTCACTTCCTGACATCTCTTTTAATTGCACGTGTGGGAAATTGGTTCAGGAGGAAAGTCTTATATTGTGTTACCATATATTTACTGAGGGCTCAGTGATGGGAAAGAGAAGAAAGGCAGAAAAAGAAATTGAAGATGAAAGGTATCAGAAGTAAGTACAAGCCCTAAGACTGAGAACCATAAAATAGTTAAGCAAAAACAGATTATAGGCAAGCTATCATATGATGAGTCAAGGCACTGAAAAGAACAAAGTGGTAGTTTCTGAGTGTGGAAAACCCAGCCATCACAGCTTCAAAGGTGTGTCTAATCAGAAATATATTTACTCTCTTAGGTAGGCACCAAGGTAGTCTTGTTTGTTTGTTTGTTGTTTTTGTTTTGTTTTTGCATATTGGTCCTTCTATCTGGAGAATAAAATCACTTTGAAGTTATCTTAGCAAGTGTCTATTCTTCAAGCATTAAATTATTCATTGAAGTATGGTCATTTCATATGTTGTTGTTATTATGTGCCTTCAAATCGCTTGTGACTCATAGCGACCCTATGTACAATAGCCATAACTCTGCTCTGTCCTGTACCAATCAGACCGTTTCCGACACACCCATCCCGATTAACCCAAACACTGAATCAATCTACTTCATAGGGGGCCTTCCTCTTCTGCGCTGTCCCTCCACACTACCATGCATGATGTCCCTCTCCAAGGACGTGTCCCTCCTTGCAAGATGTCCAAAGTATGTCAGACGGAGCCTTAGAATCGTTGCCTCCAAGGAGCAGCCAGGTTTGACCCTTTGCAGGATGAATCTTTGTTTTCCTAGCAGTCCAAGGTACCCCCATACTCTTTTCCAGCACCACAGCTCAAAGGCATCAATTCTCCTTCTATCCTCTTTAGTCATTGTCCAACTCTCTGATGCATAACAAGTGATAGCAAAGACCATGGCCTGTATCAGGCACACCTTAGTCTCCAAAGAGATACCATTGCTCTTAAGTACTTTGGAGAGGTCCCAAACAGCAGACTTTCCCATGGCAATACGTCTTCTAATTTCCTGGCTGCTGGTGCCGAAAGTGTTGACTGTGGAGCCGAGCAAACTGAAGCTGTGAACAATCTCAATCTCTTCACTATCCATCCTGATGCTGCCAATTGGTCCAGTGGGGAGAATCTTTGTCTTCTTGACATTGAGCCTCAATCCATATTGGAGGCTGACATCCTTGACCCTCTACAGCAAGTACTTCAGGTCCTCCTCAGTTTCAGCAGACAGGCAGTTTCAGCATAAAGCAGCTTGTTGATAGATCTTCCACCAATCTAGCCCCACATTTCTCCACATAGAGCCCAGCCTCCAGGATGATCTGTTCTGCATACAGTTTGAAAAGGTATAGAGATAGGCTGCATCCCTGGCATACGCCCTTCCCAATTTTGAACCATGCAATGTTCCCTTGCTCTGTTCTGATGACTGCCTCCTGGTCCAAGTGTAGGTTTTGCATTAGAACTATCAAGTGTTCTGGTATTCCCATTCTTCTCAGAGTCAGCCACAGTTTGTTATGATTCACACAGTCAAAGGCCTTTGCATAGTCAATGAAACACAGATAGACATTCCTCTGATAGTCTCTGCTTTCAGCTAAGATGCATCTAACATCAGCTACAATATCCCTAGTACCATGACCCCTTCTAAACCCAGCCTGGACTTCTGGCAGTTCTCTGCTGATCTGTTCTAGTCGTTTTTGGATAATCTCCAGTAGAATCTTCCTTGCACTTGAAATCAATGAGATTGTTCTGTAGTTTCCACACTCAGTTGGGTCACCTGTCTTTGGGATGGGAACAAATATAGATCTCTTCCATTCAGTTGGCCAACTGGTTGTTCTCCAGATTTCTTGGCACAACTTGGTGAGCACGTCCAGGGCAACATCTGTTAGCTGAAATATGACAATTGATAAACCATCTATTATTTTTTGCTAGTTCCTTCAAAGCAGCTTAAACTTCTTCCTTTATCATCATAGGCGCTTGCTCATATGTTGTTTCATGAAATTCTTCTATGTCTGCCAATTCTTTCTGATACAGTGACTCAGTATATTCTTTCCATCTTCTTTTAATACTTCCTGGATGATTTAACATTCTGCCGAAAGCATCTTTGATTATAGCAACTTGAGGTTTGAATTTGTTCTTCGCTTCTTTGAGCTTAAGAAATGCTCTGTCATCCCGTGCTGCCTTTTGAAATCTTTTATTCAACTCTTTCATATCTTGAATTCTTCCTTGTGCTTTGGCTTCTCTGTGCTCCAGTGTAATTTTCAGAGTCTTTTCTGACATCCATTTTGGTCTTCTCTTCCTCTTCTGTCTTTTCAGTGACCGTTTTCACTTTTCCTGGATGATACCCTTGATATCCTCCCAGAACTCATCTGGTCTTCGGTCATTAGTGTTCAAGGCCTCAAACCTGTTCCTGAGCTGGTTATGAAATTCAGGTGGGATAGACTCAAAGTCATATTTTGGTTCCCGTGGACTTGGTTTAATTTTCTTCAGCTTCAGCTTGAATTTGCATATGAGTAGTTGGTGGTTTGTTCCACAGTCAGCTCCTGGCCTAGTTTTTACAGCTGATATTGAACTTCTCCAGTGGTTCTTTCCGCAGATGTAATCAATCTCATTCATATGCATACCATCAGGTGAAATCCATGTATATAACCTGCGTTTATGTCCCTTAAAAAATGTATTTGTGATGAATAAGTCGTTGTGCAAAATTCGATCATTCTCTCTCCAGCTCCATTTCTGTCGCCGAGTCCATGCTTTCCAACTACTGAATCTTCTTCTCTATTCCCAACTTTTGCATTCCAGTCACCCATTATTATCAATGCATCTTGATTGCATGTTCTATCTATCCCTGACTGTAAAAGTTGGTAAAAATCTTCTATTTCCTCTTCCTTGGCTCTGGTTGTTGGTTCATATATCTGAATGATGTGGTATTCACTGGCCTTCCTTGCATGCTTATGGATATTATCCTGTCACTGACAATATTGTACTTCAAGAGGGATCTAGCAATGCCTTTTTTAACTGTGAAAGCAGCCCCATTTTTCCTCACCTTTTCATCTCCCGAGTAATATATCATATTTTCATCTGACTCAAAATGCCCCATGCCAGTGAATCTCATCTCCCCAATGCCTAGTATGTCAATATTTATGTGTTCCATTCCTTCCTTAACAATATCTAATTTTCCTACATTCATAGTTCTCACATTCCATGTCCCAATCACCAGTGTCTGCTTACAACTGCTCCTCTTTCTTTGTATTTCCATACCTGAAACCTCAACCTCAGTTGCCCTTTCTGTTATCTACATGTGTTCTGTTGTACATAGGGTTTTCGGAGGCCTGCTATTTCAGAAGTGGATGGCCAATCCTTCTTCCCTGTCTTTATCTGAATGTTCAGATTTAGAGAAGTATCAGACAGACCAGCATTTTATAGAAAAGCGAAAGATAGATCCCTTATTGTGGAGTTAACCATTTGTATCAGTGTTGTCCCTGCTCTTGGCACATGTGTCTTTACCCACTTATTTCCCTGCTCCACAATGCACCAGGCAAGATACCCATCCACTTCTACCCACTCCCTTCAACATCCAGCTCCCATTGTCTTCTCCTTGATCTGATAGCCTATATATGAGGCTTCCTTGGCTTCTGTGATTCCAAATGTCGGCCTCAGACAGTTTCTTATTATATGACCATTGTCTCTTAAGTTCAGTGGCAGTGCTTTCCAAGCGAAGGTGATATGTCCTTTAGAGCTGGAATGTAGGCGGATGATTTCAGGACCCTTGGTGACCTTTTCACTGCCTGCGGGGGTTTTTCCTTGTTTCTCCTCTATGGGGCCTTAGAACAGATCCGGCGCTACAGGCTTGGGGACTTCCCATTTACCTGGAATGTAGGCGGATGATTTCAGGACCGTTGGTGCCCTTTTTGCTGCCTGTCGGAAGTTTTCCTTGTTTCTCATATATACATAGTATATATTAAATATATGTCATTACTGAATATTGACTACTGCCTTTAAGAGAAAGGGGGAATTAACAATAAAAGGAAATTAATTTTATAGCACCATACATTTGATGACAATTTCACAATATTTGAGATAAAAAAATAGTGTATTAATAAGAAAGTACAGTTCAATGTACTAAATAAATGGCAAAAGTAAATAATAAGAATTAGGAATTAATCTATGTGTTTTATAAACATGCTAATATTTTCATTTTTATACACATTGTTGTTGTGTGCTGTCAAGTCAGCACCAATTGATAGCTGACTTTCCAGCAAGTTTTCAGAGGCAATAAATCTCAAGAGAGGAGATTACTCATGCTTCTTCTGCTGAACCCATGGTGGTTTAAACCATGTGCCTTTGGAATTACAGCACAACTTTTTATCTCTAAGCCAATGGAGTTTAGGCTTATATTAACTCTTGAAATATGCAAGTTTACACAATAAAGCCTGTTGTTGTTGTTGTTGTTATGTGCCATCGAGTCTCTTGTGACTCATAACAATCATATGTACAACAGCCCTAAACTCTGTTCTGTCCTGTGCCAATCACAGTGTCTCTGACATACCCATTCGGATTACCCCAGTCACTGAATCACTCCACCTCAAAGAGGGCCTTCCTCTCCTGCGCTGTCCCTCTACCCTCCCAAGCATGATGTCCCTCTTCAAGGACCGGTCCCTCCTTACAGCATGTCCAAAGTATGTTAGATGAAGCCTCAGAATCCTTGCCTCCAAGGAGCAGCCAGAATTAACCCTCTCCAGGATGAATCTGTTTTCCTAGCACTCCATGGTACCCTCAACACTCTTCTCTAGCACCACAGCTCAAAGGCATCAATTCTCCCTCTATTCTCCCTACTCTCTGATGCATAACAAGTGATTGCAAAGACCATGGCCTGTATTAGACACACTTTACTCTCCAGAGAGACAGACACCATTGCTCTTCAGAACTTTGGAAAGGTCCTACGTACAATAAATCCTTGTTGTTGTTGCTGTTGTTGTTGTTGTTGTTAAGTGCCATCGAGAAAATAGCGACTCATAGCGACCCTATGAAGGAGAGTCCTCGACTCTTGGGTGCCTTTCATCCTCTCTCCAGGTTCATGGGGTTTCTGGAGGCAAGCTATTATGGAAGTGGATGCCACTCCTCCTTCCAAACTTGTTTTAATCAGAGAGTTCCACCGCACTCTCTGTCCGCATTGGATAGCCAACCATTTATGCATTTGATACATCAGTGTCACGGTGTTCAGCCTCACAGCAACCACAAGTGGCCGCGGTACGGAAACTTGTACACCAGGACTATATGACCTAGAGGAATGTCTGAAGAAAAGCAATGAAAGACAAGCCCAAGGGCTGCGGATTAAAAGTCACCCACCTTTGACTTGGTAGCATTGCTTTCTGTCCACTGAGCCAGCTGATACAATAAACCCTACGCTAGAAAAAAAAAGTGTGTATTTGTAGAGCTAAACATGTATTGAAGGCAAGGAAATATATGAAAGTACATTAAGTATGAGTAAAGATACACATAAAAACATTTTGATGTAACATTTAAACATATATGGATAAGAAATTATAAGGTAACTCTGGTAAATGTTGTTAAGTGTCATCGAGTCATTTGCAACTCACAGTGATCCTATGTACAACAGCTGTGAATTCTACTCTATCCTGAGCCTATCTCACATCTATGACAGCCACCACCACCACTCCATTCATTGAGTCAATCCATCTAATCCAGGCTTTTCCTCTTCCATGCTATCCTTCCACTCTCCCAAGCATGATATCCCTCCAACGACTAATACCTCTTTGTAACATGCCTGAAAGTGTGTCAGACAGAACTTCAGAATCCTTGCCTCCAAGGAGAAGCTTGGTTTAACCCTCTTTAGGTTGAAACTGTTTGTTCTTCTAGAAGTCCTGGTATATATTCAATATTCTTCTCCAGCCCTTCAACTCAAAGCCATTGACTCTCCTTGTATTATCTCTAGTCATTTTCCAGATTCCTGATACATCACAAGTAATTGTGAAGATCATGACACCTTAGTTGTGCTGCAATCCCAAAGGCACATGGTTCGAATTCACCAGCTTCTCAGAAGGGGAAGGCTCAGCAATCTTCTCCTGTGTGATTAACTGCCTCTGAAAATCAGCTGGAAGGTCAGCTATGTGTTGATTCTAATTTGAAGACATGAAATAACAACAAAAAAGAAAGGACATTATAAATATCCCAAGGATGTGCTCTCCCAAAGCTACAGATATAATAGAGAAAAATGAATTTTATTGTTACATGTCGTTGAGGAGACTCTGACTCATAGCTAACCTTTGTACAACTCTCAACCCTGCTCTTTCTTGAGACAATTTCACTCTCTCTAACACACCTACCCCCACTGCCGCAGTCACTGAATCAATCCATCTCATCCAGGATCTTCCTTTCTCACGCTGTTCCTCCAACCTTCCAAGCATGATGATCCTCTCCAAGGACTGGTTCCTCATTGCAACATGCCCATAGTATGTCAGACAGACCTTCAAAATCCTTGCTTCCAAAAAAGTAGCCTGGTTTGACCCTCTGCAGGACGGCACTGTCTATATAAATAAGAAGGAGCTCTGGTGGCCTAATGATAAGAAGTTCCATTGCAACCCGAAAGGCGTGTTTGGAATCCATCAGCTACTCTTCCTGAGAAGGTTGGATCATCTCCTCTTGTGAGATTCAATACCTCTAAAAACCCACTGTGGGATCAGTTCTGAGTTGGTTCTAAATTGATGGCACCTAACAACGTTATAAAAATATATATTCTACATGGCATCCATTTCCAAAATAACATGCCTCTGGAAACCCTATGAACTTTGATAAATGTCAATAGTTGTAGAGGGGTGTCAAGCCTTTTGTTCATAGGGTTATTACAAGTCATGCTCGGCTAGAATGCAATCAACAACAGCAACATAGCAATACATTTGTAGATATTGAAGAGAACTTTATATATAGACACACAATACACTAAAAAAAAAGACATCTAAGTGACCATGGTTTGGCTGGCAGCTTAATTTTAGAGTAATGAAAAACAGTTATCTAGCCTCACCCAGCTAGTAAGAATGTCTATAGCCTCACCCAAGTAGTAAATCTATATTTCCCTGAAGGTACAAAAATGCAAGTATAACTTCTTTTGTCCATTATCTTATTATTACCATGCAAAAACCAATATTATTCAAATGTTAAAAATGCTAATATCCAAGCTTATTCTCTTCAAAGGTCATGAATAATTTTGATCAAAAGGGTAGAAATGCAGAACATAATTTTAAATTTAAATGGACTTCATTATCATATAGTTATGGCATTTGAATAAACCTCTGATTTTATTTCTTTAAATAATAACCAAACCTTAAACCAAAAATATGCTCTTTAAAGTCTTCTTAAAACCAATTAACAATTTAGTTTAAATAGTGAAAAAAGTTTTCCTTGAATATTGCTTATGTTTATCTGTGTTTCATTGAATATGCAAATGTGTTTGAAAGTGTGGAGCCTAACAAACTGCGGCTGACTCTGAGAAGAATGGGAATCCTAGAACACTTGATTGTGCTAATGTGAAACCTGTACTTGGATCAAGAGGCAGTCGTCAGAACAGAGCAAGGAAACACAGCATAGTTCAAAATTGGGAAGGGTGTACACCAGGGATATGTCCTATCTCCATACCTTTCAACCTGTATGCAGAGCAGATTATTTGGGAGACTGGGCTCTATGAGAAGTGTGGCATCAGGATTGATGGAAGATCTATCAACAATCTGCGTTATGCAGGTGACACAACCCTGCTTGCTGAAACTGAGGAGGACCTCATGCACTTGCTGCAGAGGGTCAAGAATTGCAGCCTTCAATATGGATTGAGGCTCAATGTCAAGAAGACAAAGATTCTCACCACTGGGCCAATTGGTAGCATCAGGATGGATGGTGAAGAGATTGAGATTGTTCACAGCTTTAGTTTGCTTGGCTCCACAGTCAACACTCTTGTCACCAGTAGCCAGGAAATTAAAAGATGTATTGCAATGGGAAAGTCTGCTGTTGTTCAGGACCTCTACAAAGTACTGAAGAGCAATGATGTCACTCTGGAGAGTAAGGAGCAGACCATGGTCTTTGCAATCACGTGTTATGCATCCGAGAATTGGACAATGACTAGGGAGGATCGAAGGAGAATTGATGCCTTTGAGATGTGGTTCTGGAGAAGAGTATTAAGGGTACAATGGAGTGCCAAGAAAACAAAGAGATTCATCCTGGAGAGGGTTCAACCAGTCTGCTCCTTGGAGGCAAGGATTCTGAGGCTTTGTCTGACATACTTTGTACATGTTGTAAGGAGAGGGACATCATTCTTGGAAGGGTGGAGGGACAACAGAGGAGGGGAAGACCCTCTATGAGGTGGATTGATTCAGTGACTGGGTTAATTGAGATGGGTGTGTTGGAGGCAGTGCGATTGGCACAAGACAGAGCAGAGTTTAGGGCTGTTGTACACAGGTTTGCTATCAGTTGCAAACAACTCAACGACACATAACAACAACTTATCAGATTTAGAACAGCAACTTAAATGATTAAATAAGAGCCTTAAGGGATAGTTTTATTGTTGTTGCTAAGTGAAATCAAGTTGAATATTACTCATAGTGACCCCAAAAGAGATTTGGTCCCTGTCCTATGCTGTGATATCTTTCCCATCTCTGCTCCATTTGAATTCATTGCCAAATACAGTGGGCCAAATCATCTCATTGAAGGTGTTCTTCTCTGTCCCTGACCCTCCACCTTTCCAACCATGATGGATCTTTCCAAGCAATATGAGATGAGAGTTATCCATCCTTGTCTTCAAGATGCACTCTGATAGTACTTTGTCCAAGAAATATGTTTATTCTTTTGGCATTCTGTGAGATATTCAGTATAATCTTTAACACTGCAAGTCAAAGGAATCCTTTTTTCTCCTATCATTGTTATTCATTTTCCATATCTTAGATCCATAGCATGTGATTAGAAAGACTATGACTTTAATCAAGCACACTTTAGTTAGTCTTTAAAATGATAACACTGTTCTTCAGGAATTTGGAGAGATCTGACAATAGACTTTCTCAAGGCTATATTTTTCCAGATCTCTAGACTATGGCTACCAAGAGTATTGATTGTGAGCTGAGTAGCTTTATCTTATGAAAAGAAAGGTGACAACTGTGACACTAATCAGAGACAATTGTAATAGGATCACAAAATGTGCATGTAGACACTGTTGTATGGTTATCTGCTTGTGTTCCACAAAATAAACTTTAGAAAGGAGAACATCTGAAAAAAAAGGAAGAAGAACACACACCACATGCATCAATAATAAGATTAACATGAATTTTCCCCTAATGTTAGTATTTTTTATGTGATGTTGTTTTTTATGTCCCACTGAATCACCTACAACTCTGTCACCCCATGAACCGAAAGACATTCAAATAATGATCAGTGTGTACTGAATATTTTTACTTGCCATTTCTTTTCTATTTCAGATAATCTATTACTATATTTTTAAGTAAAAGCTGGTTCCTCTTTTCAACTAAGCTCAGAGAGCTTGATATATTTTCCCCCATTTAGTTTTATACATTAATGCATACTTCACTCCCTGGCCCCTCTCCAATTTCCCTTGTTAGATTCTTAATTGTTATACACATAGTTTCTAAATGTCCATTCCTTTTTAGGATGTCCTTCCTCTCACCAATTCTAATTCAGTGTTCATTATCTATTTTTAAAATAAACAAATTATTTTAGTGTTATCTGTTGAAAAAATAAGTAAAACCTTGATTTACATCAAAGCACAAGTACACACACACATTCTCTCTCTTGTACACACACACACACACACACACACACACACACAAAGCAAAAACAAAAACAAAAAATCCAACCCAGCACGCCAACGTAAAATGTAAAACAGATTATTACTTGACTATTGCTTAGTAGGAAATTAAAGGGTAGGTTACTTGGAACAGTAGGAAAGTAAAAACTATTTATATTAAAATGATACTTGAGATGATATTGCTTATCAATTATAGTTGTGAGACTTGTAGAGATATGCGTTTTTATGTATATAGTAATTTTTTTCAAAATAAGGATTATACTTGTGTACACAAACTATTAGCATAAAGATGTGTTAGGTAGAGGAGAATTTTTCAAGTTTCAGACCATTATATATTCCTATGATGTTTACTGAGTTTCCTAGGCTCTACGCAAGATAAATTGAATACAAATTTCCCAAGAAAGGATCATTAATCTACATTTACTATATCTTCCCAAAGTAAATTTCTTTCCTAAGGGATAAAAGTATAAAATACTACATTAGTTTTTATTATTAAAATGTGTTGTTGTTGTTGTTGTTGTTATGTGTCGTTGAGTCTTTTGCGACTCATAGCGACCCTATGTAAAACAAGCCTAAACGCTGCTCTATCCTGTGCCAATCTCACTGCCTCTGACACATCCATACCGATTACCCCAGTCACTGAATCAATCCACCTCATAGAGGGTCTTCCGCTCCTGCGCTGTCCCTCCACTCTGCCCAGCATGATGTCCCTCTCCAAAGACCTGTCTCTCCTTACAACATGTCCAAAGTATGTCAGGCGAAGCCTCAAAATCCTTGCCTCCAAGGAACAGCCTGGCTTAACCCTCTCTAGAATGAATCTGTTTGTCTTCTTGGCAGTCCGTGGTACATTCAGTACTCTTCTCCAGCACCACAGCTCAAAAGCGACAATTCTCCTTCTAGCCTCCCTAATCATTGTCCAACTCTCTGATGGATAACAAGTGATTGCAAAAACCATGGACTGTATCAGGCGCACCTTAGTCTCCAGAGAGACACTGTTGCTCTTGAGTACTTTAGAGAGGTCCCTAACAGCAGACTTTCCCATTGCAATACGTTTTTTGATTTCCGGGCTACTGGTGCCAGGAGTGTTGACCGTGGAGCCGAGCAAACTGAAGCTGTGAAAAATATCAATCTCTTCACCATCCATCCTGATGCTGCCGATTGGTCCAGTGGTGAGAATTTTTGTCTTCTGGACATTGAGCCTCAGTCCATATTGAAGGCTGCAGTCCTTAACCCTCTGCAGTAAGTGCATGAGGTCCTCCTCAGTTTCAGCGAGCAGGGTTGTGTCATCTGCATAATGCAGATTGTTGATAGATCATCCACCAATGCTAAAGCCACGCTTCTCCTCATAGAGCCCAGCCTCTCGGATAATCTGCTCTGCATACAGGTTGAAAAGGTATGGAGACAGGACACATCCCTGGCATACACCCTTCCCAATTCTGAACCATCCAATGTTGCCCTGTTCTGTTCTGCCTACTGCCTCTGGGTCCAAGTATAGGTTTCGCATTAGCACGATTAAATGTTTTGGGATTCCCATTCTTCTCAGAGTCAACCACAGTTAAGATCCACGCAGTCAAATGCCTTTGCAAAATCAATGAAACACAGATAGACATTCTTCTGGTATTCTCTGCTTTCAGCTAAGATCCATCTAACATCAGCAACAATATCCCTAGTACCACGACCCCTTCTACACCCAGCCTGGACTTCTGGCAGTTCTCTGCTGATGTACTGTTCCAGTCGTTTTTGGATAATCTTCAGTAGAATCTTGCTTGCATGTGAAATCAGTGATATTGTTCTGTAGTTTCCACAGTCAGTTGGGTCGCCCTTCTTTGGGATGGAAACAAATACAGACCTCTTCCATTCAGTTGGCCAAGTGGCTGTTCTCCAGATTTCTTGGCACAACTTGGTGACCACATCGAGGGCAGCATCTGTCAGCTGAAATATGTCAATTGGTATACCATCTATTCCGGGGACCTTATTTTTTGCTATTTCCTTCAAAGCAGCTTGAACTTCTGTCTCCATCACCATAGGCTCTGGCTCAAATGCTATTTCATTAAATTCTTCTGTATCTGCCAATTCCTTTCGATACAATGACTCAGTATATTCCTTCCATCTTCTTTTGATACCTCCTGGATCATTTAACATTCTGCCTAAAGCATCCTTGATTGTAGCAACTCGAGGTTTGAATTTGTTCTTCAGTTCCTTGAGCTTAAGAAATGCTGAACAAGTTCAGCCCTTTTGATTTTACAAAGCAAATTAAATTTTCATTCAAAGATATATACATTTTGTTCTGTAATATTAATTTGAATACCCATAACTTAATTGCATTTCCCCATTTCTTCATTGTAATTGTGATATCCAGTATTTTTTCTCTTCCTTTCTGAATCTTCCTCTTTTCTTTAATGATTTTGTGCTAATCAACCTCATATTATATTGCTTTTAAAGCCAAGGACACTTCATATATAAGCTATTAGATCAAGGAGAGCTCAATGGGAGATAGATCTGAAGGGAGTGGATAGAAGTGGATGGGTATCCAGGTGGATGGTGGAGCAGGGAAATAAGTGTAAAGACACGTGTTTCAAGGGCAGGAACAATACTGATACTAATGGTTAACTCCACAATAAGGGACATAACTTTCACTTTTTCTATAAAATGGTGGTCTGTCTCATACTTCTCCAAATCTGAACATTCAGAGTAAGACAGACTAGGAAGAAGGATTGAAATAGCAGGCCTCTGAAAACCCTATGTACAACAGAACATATGTAGTTAAGAGAAAGGGCAACTGAGTTTGAGCTTTCAACCTCAGTTTCTTTGTATGGAAATACAAAGAAAGAGGAACAGTAGTAAGCAGACACTAGTGATTGGGACATGGAATGTGAGAACCATGAATGTAGGAAAATTAGATATTGTTAAGGAAGAAATGGAACACATAAATATTGACATACTAGGCATTGGTGACATGAGGTGGACTGGAATGGGGCATTTTGAGTCAGATGATCATATGATATATTACTTGGGAGATGAAAAGGTGAGGAAAAATGGAGTTACTTTCGCAGTTAAAAAGGTCATTGCTAGATACATCTTGAAGTACAATATTGTGAGTGACAGGATAATATGCATACACAAAAAAGGAAGTCCAGTGAATACCAATATCATTCAGATATATGCACCAACAATCAGAGCCAAGGAAGAGGTTATAGAAGATTTTTACCAACTTTTACAGTCGGAGATAGATTGAATATGCAATCAAGATGTATTGATAATAATGGGTGACTGGCATACAAATTTGGGAACAGAGAAGAAGATTCAGTAGTTGGAAAACATGGACTCTGTGACAGAAATGGAGCTGGAGAGAGAATGAATTTTGCACAAGTAATGACTTATTCATAGCAACTATGTTTTTTAAGAGACGTAAATGCACATTATATACTTGGATTTCACCTGATGGTATGCATAAGAATCAGATCGATCATATCTGTGGAAAGAACCGCTGGAGAAGCTCAATATCAGCTGTGAAAACTAAGCCAGGAGCTGATTGTGGAACAGATCACCAACTACTCATATGCAAATTGAAGCTGAAGCTGAGGAAAATTAAACCAAATCTAAGGCAACCAAAATGTGACTTTGAATCTATCCCACCTGAATTTCAGAACCATCTCAGGAACAGGTTTGAGGCTTTGAACACTAATGAGTGAAGGCCAGATGAGTTGTTGGAGGATATCAAGGGTATCATCCAGGAAGAGTGCAAACGGTCACTGCAAAGACAGAAGAGGAAGGGAAGACCAAAATGGATGTCAGAAGTGTCTCTGAAAATTGCACTGGAGTGCAGAGAAGCCAAAGCAAAAGGAAGAATTCAAGATACGAAAGAGTTGAATAGAATATTTCAAAAGGCAGCACGCGATGATAAAGTATTACAGTGAAATGTGCAAGGAGCTGGAGTCAGAATATCAAAAGGGCCAAACTCGCTCAGCATTTCTTAAGCTCAAGGAACTGAAGAACAAATTCAAACCTCGAGTTGCTATAATCAAGGATGCTTTAAGCAGAATATTAAATGATCCAGGAAGTATTAAAAGAAGATGGAAAGAATATACTGAACCACTGTATTGAAAGGAATTGGCAGATACAGAAGAATTTCATGAAACAACATATAAGCAAGAGCCTATGGTGATGGAAGAAGTTCAGGCTGCTTTGAAGGAAATGGCTAAAAATAAGGCCCCAGGAATAAATGGTATACCAATTGACATAGTTCAGCTAATAGATGCTGCCCTGGATGTGCCCACCAAGTTGTGCCAAGAAATCTGAAGAACAACCACTTGGGCAACTAATTGGAAGAGATCTGTATTTGTTCCCATTCCAAAGAAAAGTGACCCAACAGAGTGTGGAAACTATAGAACAATCTCATTGATTTCACATGCAAGCAAGATTCTATTGGAGATTATCTGAAAATGACTGGAACAGCACATCAGCAGAGAATTGCCAGAGATCCAGGCTGGGTTTAGAAGGGGTCGTGGTACTAGGGGTACTGTAGCTGAAGTTAGATGGCTCTTAGCCAAAAACAAGGAATACCAGAGGAATGTCTATCTGTGTTTCATTGACTATGCAAAGGCATTTGACTGTGTGGATCATAACAAACTGTGACTGACTCTGAGAAGAATGGGAATACCAGAACACTTGATCATTCTAATGTGAAACCTATAGTTGAGCCCGAAGGCAGTTGTCAGAAGAGAGCAAGGACACATTGCATGTTTCAAAACTGGGAAAGGCGTACACCAGGGATATGTCCTATCTCCATACCTTTTCAACCTATATGCAAAACAGATCATCCGGGAGGCTGGGCTCTATGAGGATAAATGTGGGGTCAAGATTGGTGGAAGATCTATCAACAATCTGCTTTATGCAAATGACACAACCCTACTTGTTGAAACTGAGGAGGACCTGAAGCATCTATTGCAGAGGGTGAAAGACTGTAGCCTCCAATATGGATTGAGGCTCAATGTCAAGAAGACAAAGATTCTCACCATTGGGCCAATTGGCAGCATCAGGATGGATGATGAAGATATTGATATTGTACACAGCTTTAGTTTGCTTGGCTTTACAGTCAACATTCTTGGATCCTGTAGCTAGGAAATTAAACGTATTGCCATGGGAAAGTCTGCTGTTAGGGACTTCTCCAAAGTACTGAAAAGCAATGGTGTCTCTCTAGAGACTAAGGTGCATCTGATACAGGCCATGGTCTTCGCAATCACTTGTTATGCATCAGAGAGCTGGACAATGACCAAGGAAGGTAGATGGAGAATTGATGCATTTGAGCTTTGGTGCTGGAGAAGAGTATTGAGAGTACCATGTACTGCTAGGAAAACAAACAGATTCATCCTGGAAAGGGTTAAAGCAGGTGGCTCTTTCGAGGCAAGTATTCTGAGGCTCCATCTAACACACTTTGGACATGTTGTAAGAAGAGACCTGTCCTTGGAGAAGGACATCATGTTGGGTAGGGTGGACGGACAGTGCAGGAGGGGAATGCCCTCTGTGAGGAGGGTAGATTCAGTGACTGGGGTAATCAGGATGGGTGTGTCAGAGACAGTGTGATTGGCTGTTGTACATAGGGTCACTATTATTCGCAAGCTATTCGATGGCACATAACAATAACAACAACAATCATGCTTTTTAATATACATTCTTATCTATTTGTAATTTTTATACCTCTCTCCTTCCCTTTGCACTCTTGGTAAACATTCAAGAATTATTCCATTTACAAATTCATATCAATTTGTATAATACTAGCCTTGTACAATATTTA
Source organism: Elephantulus edwardii (assembly GCF_000299155.1). NCBI lineage: Eukaryota > Metazoa > Chordata > Mammalia > Macroscelidea > Macroscelididae > Elephantulus > Elephantulus edwardii. The sequence goes on along the minus strand of NW_006400133.1, from coordinate 1,401,729 downwards.
TCCTTTTGTAGTTGACTTATTTTGCTCTTCATAATAACCTCTAGATTCATTCATGTAATGCCCTGTTTTTTCAAGTGTTCAATTGTTCTTTGTTGTTGTGTAACATAGAGGTGGAACCAACCCACAGCTGACCTTCCAGTGAGTATTCACATTAGAGAGTAAATTTCATGAGAAAAGATTGTCCATCTTTCGCCCCCGCAGCAACTGGTGAACTCAAACAACATACTTTGCATTGACAGCACAATACCTTAAGTTCTTTAGAAATGCATAATACACTATTATGTGACTGTACTGTAGCTGTATAATTCATTGGTTTATCAATGACCATTGGGTTTGTTTCTATTTCTTTGCTATTGTAATTCATGTTTTAAGGAACTTTGATGTGCATATCTCTCTTCATGTTAATAACATGAATTTTCTTTAGGATGAATACCTAGTAGCAAGATTGTTTAATTTTTATTAATTGTTGAATAGAATATAAAATATACAATAATTTAGGCTATTCACTTTTTAATAGTAAAACTAGTAAGTATAGAGTTAAAGAATATTTAAACTTTTATATAGGCTTGTATTAACTAAAAATCTAAAATACAAGGTTGTAAAATGTTCGTTCTTATACAAGAAATACAAGTGACATTAGTTTACTGATAGATTTTGTTATCAATGAAAATGAAAATAATATTTCCTTTGGCTATTATGAAAGCTATACAGATACATTACTAGGATAATTACTTTTGAAGTAGAAAGTGCTAATCGATAATTTGATAAAATAATGGATATTCTTCTCTAATTGAAGTGTCACTGGCCACATATTAGATGTCACATAATGAAACAGTAATTGCGGTCAACTTTTCTCAAGTTTATATTTGGTGCAGAATTATAAAGAAACTATATTCACTGTTTCAAGAGGAGCTCTGGTGGGGTAGTGATGTGGAACTACACTGCCATCCCAAAGTCATGCAGTTCAAACAAATGTGTTACTCTGCTGGAGAGAGATAGACAATCTTCTTCCATGTGATTAACTGTCTCTGAATATCAACTGGTGGTTCATATATGAGTAAGTTCTGACTTGATGGTACACAGCAACAACAATATTCATTATTATAATGATGATGTATGTTATTATTATGGCCATTCTTAAACATGTGTAACGATGGAGAGTACTTTCTCTATTTCCGTCATTTTGAAGAATTTTTAAACTGTTTTTGTTTCTGTTTTAGTAATTACCATTCACTATTCATAAAACTAAATCGGAGCTTGTTAAGCTTATTTATACCAATAATTTTCTTGAGTATAACTTTATCATTAAACAATGTTTTTAAAATAAATTATATTGAACTTTATTCTTATTTGTTCTTTTTTTTCAACATCACATTAGAAAGATAATTTTGTGGATTGAATTGGTTCTTCTAAAATATATATCAACTTGGCTGTACCATGAGCCTTAGTGACATAGTAGTTATATAATGATGTAATCATTAATTCAATGTGATCTGAAGTAGTTTGCCAACCAATCTTAAGGAGTTAAAGGCAGGGTGCTCTACACATACTCAGGTCACAGTCCTGAGTCAATACAGGGAGGATTTCCATGAGGTGAAATCTGTGCAACTTTCTATCTTCAGGTTATGAAACTGACCTGTTGCCTTCTGTGCTGAAAAGGCACCTATCACTTTATATCATGAAGGAGATTAAAAGGAAGAGAAGCAGACACAGAAAAGGGAACTTCTTACCAGGAAGAAGAATAATAATCAAAGTTCACCCTTTGGACCTGCAGTGCTTTCACTGAGAACTGCCTTAATTCTAGGGAAGACCGATGGCAAAGATTTTCCCAGAACCACAGAAATTAAAAGAAAAAAAAGTTTTCCTCTGGATTTGCACCTTTTTTAAACTGTGACATAATATTTATCTCCTTGTTAAAGTCATTAACTTATAGCATTCTTGTTGTTGCAATACTAGATAACTCTTTTTGTTGTATGCCATTGAGTCAGAAGCAACTCATAGATGACCCTTCAGCAGTTTTCAAATGCTATAAATCACTGCTCATCTTTCTCCTGTCAAGCATCTAATGGATTCAAACCAACTATGTTTGAGTTGACAGCTCCTTAAAATCCAGAGAGTTGTGCTAGTAACCTAATGGATTCATCTCTCTGGTAGTTTGAATCTAGCCGTAGCTTTAAGAAACATTGGCAATCTTCTCTCACTTCCCAAAAACTCAGTGGAATTTCAATGGTGAGTTGGTTCCAACTTAACCACAATTACAAATGAGTGAGATTTTGACTACATTGACAAAGAATTTCTCATTCTATAAAAGTGTTTGTACTGATTAAATCCATTCCAGGAAAAAAAAAACCACACACACACACAAAGATAATTTGTTGTTGTTGTTGTTGTTATGGTCAGTCAAGTTGCCTTCAACTCATGGCGACCATAGGGTCTGAAGCCTGCCCTATTCTGAGCCTGTCTTGCTGACTCCGATACACCTACTCCCATTGCCCTCATTACTATATCAATCTATCTCATTCAGGGTCTTCCTCTCTTCCTGGCCATATGCCTAAAGTATGTGAGACAGGAATTCAAAATCCCAGCCTCCAAGGAGAAACCTGGTTTGTTTCACTCTTTCCAAGACAGACCTATTAGTTTCCTTGGTGATCCATGTTATGTTCAAGACTCTCCTTCCAGCAGCATAACTCAAACACATTAATTCTTCTTCTATCTTCCTTAGTCATTATCAAGTTCTCTGATGCATAGTAAGTAATTGCAAAGAACTTGGACTGGATCAGGAATACCTTAGTTTCTAGACTAACATTGTTGCTTCTCAGTACTCTGAAAAGGTCCCTGACAGGAAATAAGTGTATAAATATTAATTAAAAAAACAAAAAAGAAAACCAAACAACAAAAACAAACTTTCATAATAGATCAACAGAGAACCACCAGAAATACAAGCTGGCTTATAAGATGTAGTGACACTAGAGACATTATCAGCAATGTCATATGGATCTTGGCAGAAAGCAGAGTACCAAAAGAATGTCTATCTGTGTTTTATTGGCAATTCAAAGACATTTGACTGTGTGGATTACAAAAAATTGTGGCTAAGTTTGAGGAAGATGGAAATCCCAGAACACTTAATTGTGCTCATGTGGAACTTACATTCAGACCAGGAAGTAGTCCTCAGAACTGAGCAAGGAAACCCTACATGAATCAAAATCAGGAAAGGAGTGTGTTATGTATGTGTCCTGTCTCCATACCTTTTCACTCTATACGCAGAACAGGCTGGGCTTCATGAGGCAGAATTTGTTATTAGGATTAGAGGAAGACTCATCAACAACCTGCATTATGCAGATGACACAACTTTGATTGCTGAAATTGAGGAGAACCTAAAGTGTTTGCTGCAGAAGGTTAAGAACTGTAATCTTCAATATGGATTGAGCTCATCATTAAGATGGGCACAGGATATGAACAGACACTTCACCAAGGAAGACATTCAGATGGTCAACAAACACATGAAGAAATGTTCAAAATCCCTAGCCCTGAGAGAGATGCAAATCAAGACAACCATGAGATATCATCTC